>NW_025739452.1:0-1413 GCF_021292245.1 Micropterus dolomieu
GTCAGCATTCTAAGAAAGTGTCAGTATTCTGAGTTTAATGTCAGCATTCTAAATTTAGTGTCAGTAGTGTCAGCATTCTGAATTTAGTGTCAGTATTCTGAGATTAAAGTCAGCATTCTACGAAAGTGTCAGTAGTGTCAGAGTTCTGAGATTAAAGTCAGTATTCTAAATTTAGTGTCAGCATTCTGAATTTAGTGTCAGTATTCTGAGATGAAAGTCAGCATTCTAAATTTAGTGTCAGTAGTGTCAGCATTCTGAGATGAAAGTCAGCATTCTAAATTTTGTGTCAGTAGTGTCAGCATTCTGAGATGAAAGTCAGCATTCTAAGTTTAGTGTCAGTATTCTGAGATTAAAGTCAGCATTCTACGAAAGTGTCAGTAGTGTCAGAGTTCTGAGATTAAAGTCAGTATTCTAAATTTAGTGTCAGCATTCTGAATTTAGTGTCAGTATTCTGAGATGAAAGTCAGCATTCTAAATTTAGTGTCAGTATTCTGAGATGAAAGTCAGCATTCTAAATTTAGTGTCAGAGTTCTGAGATGAAAGTCAGCATTCTAAATTTAGTGTCAGTAGTGTCAGCATTCTGAGATGAAAGTCAGTATTCTAAGTTTAGTGTCAGTATTCTGAGATTAAAGTCAGCATTCTTAATTTAGTGTCAGCAGTGTCAGCATTCTGAGATGAAAGTCAGCATTCTAAATTTAGTGTCAGTAGTGTCAGAGATCTGAGATTAAAGTCAGCATTCTAAGAAAGTGTCAGTATTCTGAGTTTAATGTCAGCATTCTGAGATTAAAGTCAGCATTCTAAATTTAGTGTCAGTTCTGAGTTCAGTGTCAGCATTCTGAGATTTAAGTCATCATTCTAAGAAAGTGTCAGTAGTGTCAGAGTTCTCAGATGAAAGTCAGCATTCTAAATTTAGTGTCAGTTCTGAGTTCAGTGTCAGCATTCTGAGATTTAAGTCATCATTCTAAGAAAGTGTCAGTAGTGTCAGAGTTCTCAGATGAAAGTCAGCATTCTAAATTTAGTTACAGTAGTGTCAGCATTCTAAATTTAGTGTCAGTTCTGAGTTCAGTGTCAGCATTCTGAGATTAAAGTCAGTATTCTAAATTTAGTGTCAGTAGTGTCAGCATTCTGAATTTAGTGTCAGTATTCTGAGATGAAAGTCAGCATTCTAAATTTAGTGTCAGCATTCTGAGATGAAAGTCAGCATTCTAAATTTAGTGTCAGTAGTGTCAGCATTCTGAGATGAAAGTCAGCATTCTAAATTTAGTGTCAGTAGTGTCAGCATTCTGAGATGAAAGTCAGCATTCTGAGTTTAGTGTCAGTATTCTGAGATGAAAGTCAGCATTCTACATTTAGTGTCAGCATTCTGAGATGAAAGTCAGCATTCTAAATTTAGTGTCAGTAGTGTCAGCATTC
>NW_025739453.1:0-848 GCF_021292245.1 Micropterus dolomieu
CCCACGCCTCCATTTGGAGACCATCCTGACAACTACGGAGGAGACAAAAAGAATACGTAACACTAATTTGACCCATTTTATCGTAAAACCACCTTTATGAATTTGGCTCCACATCAAGTGTCTCTCTCTGTGTGTTTACTAACTATTGGTAAGAATTTCCCCTTGCTGCATAAAATGATTTTGCACCAACTCTGCTGCTTTAAATTGCTTCCAAAAGAAAAAAAAGAGTTAAACTTGTTGTTCTGCCGACAATCACAGTTCTAAAGTGTGTCAGGAGTGGGATTTGAACCCACGCCTCCATTTGGAGACCGGAATTCCCTTTGATCAGGAAGGAGTTGATCCTTGAGTCTGGCGCCTTAGACGACTCGGCCATCCTGACAAGTACAGAAGTGTCAAAAAGAATACGTAACACTAATTTGACCCATTTTGTCGTAAAACCACGTTTATGAATTTGGCTCCACATCAAGTGTCTCTCTCTGTGTGTTTACTAACTATTGGTAAAAATTTCCCCTTGCTGCATAAAATGATTTTGCACTAGTGTTGGCGGATTCAAAATACTCTGTATACCAACTCTGCTGCTTTAAATTGCATCCAAAAGAAAAAAAAGAGTTAAACTTGTTGTTCTGCCGACAATCACAGTTCAAAAGTGTGTCAGGAGTGGGATTTGAACCCACGCCTCCATTTGGAGACCATCCTGACAACTACGGAGGATACAAAAAGAATACG
The DNA here is from genome assembly GCF_021292245.1 of Micropterus dolomieu. Taxonomy (NCBI): domain Eukaryota; kingdom Metazoa; phylum Chordata; class Actinopteri; order Centrarchiformes; family Centrarchidae; genus Micropterus; species Micropterus dolomieu. The sequence goes on from NW_025739453.1 coordinate 727, forward strand.
TAACACTAATTTGACCCATTTTATCGTAAAACCACCTTTATGAATTTGGCTCCACATCAAGTGTCTCTCTCTGTGTGTTGACTAACTATTGGTAAGAATTTCCCCTTGCTGCATAAAATGAT
>NW_025739454.1:0-783 GCF_021292245.1 Micropterus dolomieu
TCTGCCCTTCCAGTGGATAACACACAATGAAGTGCCCTCTAGTCTGCCCTTCCAGTGGATAAAACACAATGAAGTGCCCTCTAGTCTGCCCTTCCAGTGGATAAAACACAATGAAGTGCCCTCTAGTCTGTCCTTCCAGTGGATAAAACACGATGAAGTGCCCTCTAGTCTGCCCTTCCAGTGGATAAAACACAATGAAGTGCCCTCTAGTCTGCCCTTCCAGTGGATAAAACACGATGAAGTGCCCTCTAGTCTGCCCGTGAATAAAACACGATGAAGTGCCCTCTAGTCTGCCCTTCCAGTCGATTACACACAATGAAGTGCCCTGTAGGCTGTCCTTACAGAGGATAACACACGATGAAGTGCCCTCTAGTCTGCCCGTGAATAAAACACGATGAAGTGCCCTCTAGTCTGCCCTTCCAGTGGATAAAACACGATGAAGTGCCCTCTAGTCTGCCCTTCCAGTGGATAAAACACGATGAAGTGCCCTCTAGTCTGCCCTTCCAGTGGATAAAACACGATGAAGTGCCCTGTAGGCTGTCCTTACAGAGGATAACACACAATGAAGTGCCCTCTAGTCTGCCCTTCCAGTGGATAACACACAATGAAGTGCCCTCTAGTCTGCCCTTCCAGTGGATAAAACACAATGAAGTGCCCTCTAGTCTGCCCTTCCAGTGGATAACACACAATGAAGTGCCCTCTAGTCTGCCCTTCCAGTGGATAAAACACAATGAAGTGCCCTCTAGTCTGCCCTTCCAGTGTATAAAACACGATGAAGTGCCC
>NW_025739455.1:0-506 GCF_021292245.1 Micropterus dolomieu
CTGTCTATGGGAGAAAAGCAAGCCACTGTCAAGCTGAGAAAAGAAGGAAAATCGAGCAGAGCCATTGGACAAACATTGGGCAGAGCAAGCACAACAATGTGGAACGTCCTGAAAAAGAAAGAAACTACTGGTGCACTGAGCAACAGTCGTCCAACAGGTCGGCCAAGGAAAACAACAGTAGCTGATGACAGAAATATGGTGAGAGCTGTGAAGAAAACCCCCAAAACATCAGGAAGTGACATCAGCAACGACCTCCACGGTGCAGGGTGAAGGTATCACAATCCACTGTTGGAAGAAGACTCAGAGAGCAGAAATATAGAGGCCGCACCACAAGATGCAAACCACTCATCAGCAGGAAGAATCTAAAGGCCAGAGTGAAATTTGCAAAGAAGTACAAAAGTTCTGGAGCACAATCTGATGGAGTGATGAGACCAAGATTAATCTCTAGCAAAGTGATGGAAAGGCCAAAGTGTGGAGAAAGAAAGGAACTGCTTATGATCCGAAGC
>NW_025739456.1:0-1161 GCF_021292245.1 Micropterus dolomieu
TGGAAGCTTTGAGGGTCTTGCCATTGTTGGATGGGGACCCTCCAAGCGCAATTCCAGATGCCATCCTCATCTCTCACTTTGGTAGCCTGGCCTTTAACAGTGCAAAATCTACCCAGCCACAAACAAATGTCATCTGCATTCACAGTCTCATTGAACATTCTGACAATTACCGTTTTAGCGGCATTATCAGTCAGTTTCTCAACGTTAAATGCAGTAAACTAGGGTTTTTCATTTTCGAAGCGTGTCCAGAAATCTCTGAACACGGCAGCAGAGAAAAAACTCACATCGAATCCTTTTCCAAATGGCAGAGTCAAAATACAATTTATATCCTGCGGGGAGAATTTCAAAATGTTCTGGATCATTTTCCTTGAGAAGTCAAGCCTTGACATAACAAGGGTTTTCACATCTTTTTCTTTGAATGTAAATCTGACACTGTGGTGCCTCCTCATGCCGGCATGGTTGGCTGCCATGGTGGAGGCACCACAACGTAAAAGTGGTAAAAGAAGCTAAAACACCTAAAACAGTCTAAAACCAAGTCAACTAAAATAAGGTAAAAGAATGCTCTAAAAAGAGCAATAAAAGCTACTAGAAATGTTAGAAAGGTGAATAAAACACACTTACCTTGTCTTGTTGGGCCTGGTCGAGATGTTATTCCGGCAGAGTACAGGTAAGCAGTCCTCTGAACCAATGAATTCCTTTGTGTGAAACAATTTCAACTACAACAAAGTTGAAATTTTCTTCACAAGGAATAATGTGAGTATCCTCCCAAAAACCTGGTAACACAAAACTTGGCCACAAACAGGCAAAAGTTTTATCCAGACACAGAAGGCGATCGCAGTCTTACCCAAAAGGCCGAGAAGCGATAACCCCAACTGGTTGCTTCCAGCGCCCACCTCCCGGAGCAGTTCTCCCCCTGCCGTGACGCAGTGGTTTCAACTGCGCGTAACAACGGCTGCGTCTCAGCACCTCCGCCCGAGCGCTCCTCGTCGCACCGCTCAACCTCGGCGAGGGCGGCGTTTTATTTCCTTTTCACAAACGCACGAGGCTCGGCCACACGGCAGAGCCTGCCAAAAATAGTTTTAACTCATTGGCGTCCCTCTCCACGGAAGTCTTTAGTAAAAGGCGAAAGACTTGTACGTTATGAAGAGAAACCCGAGTAAG
>NW_025739457.1:0-468 GCF_021292245.1 Micropterus dolomieu
GAGGTGAAGCGTCGGTTAAAGTTTAATCACTGAGAGGAGGTGAAGCGTAGGTTTAAGTTTAATCACTGTGAGGAGGTGAAGCGTAGGTTAAAGTGTAATCACTGTGAGGAGGTGAAGCGTAGGTTAAAGTTTAATCACTGAGAGGAGGTGAAGCGTAGGTTAAAGTTTAATCACTGAGAGGAGGTGAAACGTAGGTTAAAGTTTAATCACTGTGAAGAGGTGAAGCGTAGGTTAAAGTTTAATCACTGAGAGGAGGTGAAGCGTAGGTTAAAGTTTAATCACTGAGAGGAGGTGAAGCGTAGGTTAAAGTTTAATCACTGAGAGGAGGTGAAGCGTAGGTTAAAGTTTAATCACTGAGAGGAGGTGAAGTGTGGTTTAAGTTTAATCACTGAGAGGAGGTGAAGCGTAGGTTAAAGTTTAATCACTGAGAGGAGGTGAAGCGTAGGTTAAAGTTTAATCACTGAGAGG
>NW_025739458.1:0-443 GCF_021292245.1 Micropterus dolomieu
CAGGTTTAGGCACCAACGCCACTTGGTCAGGTTTAGGCACCAAAGCCACTTGGTCAGGTTTAGGCACCAAAACCACTTGGTCAGGTTTAGGCACCAAAGCCACTTGGTCAGGTTTAGGCACCAAAGCCACTTGGTCAGGTTTAGGCCCCAAAGCCACTTGGTCAGGTTTAGGCACCAAAGCCACTTGGTCAGGTTTAGGCACCAAAGCCACTTGGGTCAGGTTTAGGCCCCAAAACCACTTGGGTCAGGTTTAGGCCCCAAAACCACTTGGTCAGGTTTAGACACCAAAACCACTTGGTCAGGTTTAGGCCCCAAAACCACTTGGTCAGGTTTAGACACCAAAACCACTTGGTCAGGTTTAGGCCCCAAAACCACTTGGTCAGATTTAGACACCAAAACCACTTGGTCAGGTTTAGACACCAAAACCACTTGGTCAGGTTTAG
>NW_025739459.1:0-876 GCF_021292245.1 Micropterus dolomieu
TGCCCTCGGGCTCCCCTGTTCCGCCGGACCCTCCTGGCTCCCCGGATCCGCCCTCTGGCTTCCCTGGTCCGCCCCCGGGCCGCCCGCCGGACCCTCCTGGCTTCCCTGGGCCGCCCTCTGGCTCCCCTGGTCCGCCCTCTGGCCGCCCGCCGGACCCTCCTGGCTCCCCGGGTCCGCCCTCTGGCTTCCCTGGTCCGCCCTCGGGCCGCCGGCCAGCCTCTCATGGTCCGCCCTCTGGCTCCCCTGTTCCGCCCTCGGCCTGCCCGCCGGATCTCCCTGGCTCTCCTGCTCTGCATTCAACCTGCCCCCCTGAACTTCCTGGCTCCCCCTGTCCGTCCTCAGGCTGCCCGTCGGACCAACCTGGCCCCCCTGAACCCCTTGGTCCCTCTGCTCCGCCCCCGGGACGTCCGCCCGAACCCCTTGGTCCCTCTGCTCCGCCCCCGGGACGTCCGCCCGAACCCCTTGGTCCCTCTGCTCCGCCCCCGGGACGTCCGCCCGAACCCCTTGGTCCCGCTGCTCCGCCCCCGGGCCGTCCGCCCGAACCCCTTGGTCCCCCAGCGCTACCCTCTGGCACCCTGTCTAGCCCTGAGTTTCCAGTTCTGCCCTGCCTGTTCCCCTAACTCTTCCCTGTCCTGAAGCCCTCCCTGTATTCCCAGTTTGGTTTTGGACCCTGGACACCCATCAGCCGGACCCCAGTACATCCTCCCCCCCGTGTTAACCTGCTAAACCCCCTGTCCTATAGGAAGGCCGCCGGGAGGCGTCCATTGAGGAGGGGGCCCTGTTGTGGTGGCAGCCCGGCTGACGGTGAGTGTCCTGGTTTTTTCTACTTTTTATCAGTTTTTCTGCTTTTTCCATTGGTTTCCTGTTCTCTGCCCG
>NW_025739460.1:0-967 GCF_021292245.1 Micropterus dolomieu
TTTCAGATAGTACCCAGAGGTTTTCAGATAGTACCCAGAGGTTTTCAGATAGTACCCAGAGGTTTTCTGATAGTACCCAAAGGTTTTCTGATAGTACCTAGAGGTTGTACAGTACACACAGTACACACAGTACACACAGTACATGCTACAGTACACACAGTACATGCTACAGTACACACAGTACATGCTACAGTACATGCTACAGTACACACAGTACACACAGTACATGCTACAGTACATGCTACAGTACACACAGTACATGCTACAGTACACACAGTACACGCTACAGTACATGCTACAGTACACACAGTACATGCTACAGTACACACAGTACATGCTACAGTACATGCTACAGTACACACAGTACATGCTACAGTACACACAGTACACGCTACAGTACATGCTACAGTACACACAGTACATGCTACAGTACACACAGTACATGCTACAGTACACACAGTACACGCTACAGTACATTCTACAGTACACACAGTACACACAGTACACACAGTACCTGCTACAGTACACACAGTACATGCTACAGTACACACAGTACATGCTACAGTACATGCTACAGTACACACAGTACATGCTACAGTACACACAGTACATGCTACAGTACACACAGTACACACAGTACATGCTACAGTACACACAGTACATGCTACAGTACACACAGTACATGCTACAGTACACACAGTACATGCTACAGTACACACAGTACACACAGTACATGCTACAGTACACAGTACACACAGTACATGCTACAGTACACGCTACAGTACACACTACAGTACATGCTACAGTACACACAGTACATGCTACAGTACACACAGTACACGCTACAGTACATGCTACAGTACACACAGTACACACAGTACACGCTACAGTACACACAGTACACACAGTACACGCTACAGTACACACAGTACACACAGTACATGCTACAGTACACACAGTACATGCT
>NW_025739461.1:0-828 GCF_021292245.1 Micropterus dolomieu
GCACTGAGCGATCTCGTACAGTCACTTAACAATCTCTTACAAGCACTGAGCGATCTCGTACAGTCACTGAGCGATCTCGTGCAGTAACTGCGCGATCTCTTACAGTCACTTAGCGATCTCTTACAAGCACTTAGCGATCTCTTACAGTCTCTTAGCAATCTCTTACAGTCACTGAGCGATCTCTTACAGTCACTGAGCGATCTCTTACAAGCAATTAGCGATCTCTTACAAGCACTGAGCGATCTCGTACAGTCACTTAACAATCTCTTACAAGCACTGAGCGATCTCGAGCAGTAACTGCGCGATCTCTTACAGTCACTGAGGGATCTCTTACAGTCACTGAGCGATCTCTTACAGTCACTTAGGGATCTCTTACATTGACTGAGCGATCTCGTACAGTCACTTAACAATCTCTTACAGTCACTTAGCGATCTCTTACAGTCACTGAGCGATCTCTTACAGTCACTGAGCGATCTCTTACAGTCACTAAGCGATCTCGTACAGTCACTTAGCAATCTCTTACAGTCACTGAGCGATCTCTTACAGTCACTTAACGATCTCTTACAGTCACTTAGCGATCTGTTACAGTCACTGAGCGATCTCTTACAGTCACTGAGCGATCTCTTACAGTCACTTAGCGATCTCTTACAGCCACTGAGCGATCTCTTACAGTCACTGAGCGATCTCTTACAGTCACTGAGCGATCTCGTGCAGTCACTTAGCGATCTCGTACAGTCACTGAGCGATCTCTTACAGTCACTGAGCGATCTCTTACAAGCACTTAGCGATCTCTTACATTGACTGAGGGATCTCGTACAGTCACTGAAC
>NW_025739462.1:0-1243 GCF_021292245.1 Micropterus dolomieu
GTCATGTGTGTACCAGTTTTCATCAAGCGTGAATAGTGAAATACAGTTGGGTGTTTGTCATGTTCATGTCCATGTAACTGGCTGTCTCCATCCTTGTTGTGTTCCCTTCGATAGCTCAGTTGGTAGAGCGGAGGACTGTAGGTTCAAAATATCAGTAATCCTTAGGTCGCTGGTTGAATTCCGGAGGACTGTAGGTTCATAATGTCAGTAATCCTTAGGTCGCTGGTTCAACTCCGGCTCGAAGGAGGTGATTTATGTTTGTGTCGGTTCCGACTGACGAGATAAAAAGCTGAGATGGGTTTCTTTTGTTCATTTGTTCAGACAAGCTTAGCTTGTCCACATCCAGCGATATCAGGTAAAACACAAAGACAAGTTCTGCTAAATCTGTGTAGTTCATCTGCAATTATTTCCAGCAGGTATGTATAACTTTAGTCATGTGTGTACCAGTTTTCATCAAGCGTGAATAGTGAAATACAGTTGGGTGTTTGTCATGTTCATGTCCATGTAACTGGCTGTCTCCATCCTTGTTGTGTTCCCTTCGATAGCTCAGTTGGTAGAGCGGAGGACTGTAGGTTCAAAATATCAGTAATCCTTAGGTCGCTGGTTGAATTCCGGAGGACTGTAGGTTCATAATGTCAGTAATCCTTAGGTCGCTCGTTCAACTCCGGCTCGAAGGAGGTGATTTATGTTTGTGTCGGTTCCGACTGACGAGATAAAAAGCTGAGATGGGTTTCTTTGCTTCATATGTTCAGACAAGCTTAGTGTGTCCACATCCAGCGATATCAGGTAAAACACAAGGACAAGTTCTGCTCAATCTGTGTAGTTCTTCTGCAATTATTTCAAGCAAGGTATTTCGTTCCCTTCGATCTTTTAGTTGGTAGAGCGGAGGAATTTAGGTTCATAATGTCGGTAATCCTTAGGTCTCGGGCTCGAAGGAGGTGATTTATGTTTGTGTCGGCTCCGACTGACGAGATAAAAAGCTGAGATGGCTTTCTTTGCTTTGTATGTTCCACCGATATCAGGTAAAACACAAAGACAAGTTCTGCTAAATCTGTGTAGTTCTTCTGCAATTATTTCAAGCAAGGTATTTCGTTCCCTTCGGTAGCTCAGTTGGTAGAGCGGAGGACTGTAGATTCATAATGTCAGTAATCCTTAGGTCTCGGGCTCGAAGGAGGTGATTTATGTTTGTAATGGTTCCGACTGACGAGATAAAAAGCTGAGATGGGTTTCTTTTGTTCATTTG
>NW_025739463.1:0-998 GCF_021292245.1 Micropterus dolomieu
CCACTGTGTCTTTCCTGGATTCTCATTTTAGTTACAAATCAAAGTCTAACTTGAAGTGTGAAGTGACAGATGGTTACTCTGGAAAAGTGCAGCTGTTCACCTTCAGCCCTCAGTCCTCAGGTGAGAAAACAGGTGAGAATATGTATCCAACGAAGGTTAAAATGAAGGGCAACTGGACTTGGTTGAAGCTACTGGAAGACGTTTCGTCCCTTATCCAAAGGACTTCTTCAGTTCTGACTGACTGGCAGGGAAACTCAGCTATTTAACCTCAGTGGGGTCGTTATCTCGGGTCATCGATACCGCTGGTTCGTTAGTGTTCCTTGTTGCTGTGACGACAGAAGATGTTCACAACAACAGTTTGGCCTTCCTGGACTGCGCTGTACATATTGAAGAGGACAGGAGCCTGCAGATTGGTGTTTACAGAAAACCCACACACACAGACCAATACCTACTCTTCGATTCACACCACCCACTGGAGCACAAGCTAGGGGTCATGAGAACACTGCACCACAGAGCAGAAAACATACCAACAAGCGCCCAAGCCAGAGAGAAGGAACAGAACCACCTGAAGGGGGCACTTACAGCCTGTGGATACCCTAAATGGGCTTTTGTGAAGACAGCCACAAAATCCAAGAAGAACAAAACTACGGGGGATGAGGAAAAGAAGGTCAAACGCAACAACATTGTGATTCCATATGTGTCTGGAGTATCAGAGAAACTCAGGAGGATTTTTAACAAACATAACATCCCTGTGTTTTTTAAACCCAAGAACACACTAAGACAGATGCTGGTACACCCCAAAGACCGCACACCCAAACACAAGAAAAGCAATCTAGTGTATGCGGTCCAATGCAGTGAGGAATGCACAGACCTGTATATTGGGGAGACTAAACAACCACTACACAAACGCATGGCTCAACACAGAAGGGCCAACTCCTCAGGTCAAGACTCTGCTGTCTACTTACATCTGAAGGACAGAGGACACTCGTTTGAGGACC
>NW_025739464.1:0-855 GCF_021292245.1 Micropterus dolomieu
CCTATCCTGATTTCAAGAACACAATCTTTCATACCACATACTGAATCTAATTCCAAGACCTAAATCTATCATACCACAAACTGTATCTTCTTCCAAGAGTACAATCTTTCATTCCAAACACGATATCCTGGTTCCAATACTACAATCTGTTTTTCAAAAAACTGTATCTAATTCCAAGAACACAATCTATCATACCACAAACTGTATCTAATTCCAAGAACACAATCTATCATACCACATACTGTATCTAATTCCAAGAACACAATCTATCATACCACATACTGTATCTATTTCCAATAATTCAATCTATCATACGACAAATTGTATCTCCTTCCAAGAGTACAATCTTTCATTCGAAACACCATATTCTGGTTCCAATACTACAATCTGTTTTTCAAAAAACTTTATCTAATTCCACGAACACAATCTATCATACCACAAACTGTATCTAATTCCAAGAACCCAATCTGTCATACCAAAAACTGCATCCCAATTCTAAGAACCCAATCTGTCATACAAAAAACTGTATCCTAATTCTAATAACAAAAACATAACCTGATTCCAAGAACACAATCTATCATACCACTTACTGTATCTACTTCCAAGAATTCAATCTATCATACCACAAACTGTATCTCCATCCAAGAATACAATCTGTCATACCAAAAACTGCATCCTAATTCTAATAAAACAAACGTGACCTGATTCCAAGAACACAATCTATCATACCACATACTGAATCTAATTCCAAGAACACAATCTATCATACCACAAACTGTATCTAATTCCAAGAACACAATCTATCATACTACATACTGTATCTAATTCCAATATCTAATTCCAAGAACACAATCT
>NW_025739465.1:0-617 GCF_021292245.1 Micropterus dolomieu
GCAGACAAGTGGAGAGACAGGTCAGCAGATAGACAGGTCAGCAGATAGACAGGTCAGCAGACAAGTGGAGAGACAGGTCAGCAGATAGACAGGTCAGCAGACAAGTGGAGAGACAGGTCAGCAGACACGTAGAGAGACAGGTCAGCAGATAGACAGGTGAGCAGACAGACAGGTCAGCAGATAGACAGATCAGCAGACAAGTGGAGAGACAGGTCAGCAGACAAGTAGAGAGACAGGTCAGCAGATAGACAGGTCAGCAGACAAGTGGAGAGACAGGTCAGCAGACACGTAGAGATACAGGTCAGCAGATAGACAGGTCAGCAGACACATAGAGAGACAGGTCAGCAGATAGACAGGTCAGCAGAGAGACAGGTAGAAAGACAGGTCAGCAGATAGACAGGTGAGCAGAAAGACAGGTCAGCAGATAGACAGATCAGCAGACAGGTAGACAGACAGGTCAGCAGATAGACAGGTAGATAGACAGGTCAGCAGATAGACAGGTAGCGAGACAGTTCAGCAGAGAGACAGGTAGATAGACAGGTCAGCAGACACGTAGAGATACAGGTCAGCAGATAGACAGGTCAGCAGAGAGACAGGTAGAAAGACAGGTCAGCAGA
>NW_025739466.1:0-726 GCF_021292245.1 Micropterus dolomieu
TTCATCTCCAGGCTCTTGTCATCTCGGGCCTAAACTCCCGCAACTGGCTCCTGGCTGCTGTGCCTGCATGTGCCGACCTCTGCAGCTAATCCCGCGTGCAGCAGCTCGGCTGGTCTTCAGCCTACCCAAGTTGTGCCGCACTACACCGCTCCTCTGCACCCTGCACTGGCCAAAGGAGAGCAGTGTCAATCGGGCCTCATCGCCAAAAAGGGTCATATCGAAGAAGAGTGAGGGCTTGAAGTCAACGCCCTGCGCTACGCTGCGTGACGAACTGACGGGCAGAGTCTGCCCGACACACGTGCCAAGGTCAGCGTTGGAGCCGTCCTCGTTAGTATAGTGGACAGTATCTCCGCTTGTCACGCGGAAGACCGGGGTTCGATTCCCCGACGGGGAGACTGGACTTTTCTACCAGCTGCTGATTATTCACCAAGAAAGACCAAAAGAATAACAGCAGCATCGAGCGTGACCCCGCTGTCCGACCGAGGCGAGGATATGCTTAGCTTCCCCATTAACAAAAGACAATAAGCCAAGCAGAAAAAGGCAATAGCAACACTTGACTGTATGAGTCGATTTCTCAGTTCCTGTCTGTCGCCTTTATTAGCAAGTCGTATTGTATTGTGTACCCCGGAGCTATACATTGTGCGGTTGTCCAAAAATCTGAGTGAGTACAGTTTGCTTTTTATAGCGCGTTTACAGGACAACTTGGAGAGAATCTGCAATTGGCTC
>NW_025739467.1:0-1023 GCF_021292245.1 Micropterus dolomieu
TTTTGAAAAATGACATAAAATTATCACATTGAGAGATTGAATAAAGATGGGGTGGAAGATTATTCGGGGGGCGTGAAATTGTATTCATTGTGGAAAACAGGGCCCTGGCATTCCCTTTGTCAGATGATATCAGATGAGTGTAGTATTTGGGTTTTGCTGCAGAGAGGGAATCTTTGTAGTGGAGCATGTGGTTGTCATAAATGTCCTTGTGTATAACTAGTTTGCAGTCGGCGGGCGGGGGTCTCCAGAACTATTTGACCCTGATTGCGATCGTTAACTTTGCTAGGAGTGCGGTGCTGAAAATAGAGCCTCCTCTGCTGCAGCTACTCCTGAAAGCAGCGTCGCAAAGGTTGTAGCTCTAGTGCTCAGTTTAATTTATGCGCTTATCCCATAACATGCAGAGAACTTACTCATTTTCCCTACTATCATGTGACAGGGAATTGCTCGGCTGAAAAATCTCACTGTCAGAAGTGGGATTCGAACCCACGCCTCCAGACGAGACTGCTACCTTAACGCAGCGCCTTAGACCGCTCGGCCATCCTGACTGCAATGGGTCGGCAGTGGCGCCGCCAGGCGGGGCTGGGGCCACGGCCACCCTAATAAAATTGGTGGCAATGTTATATATACTGTATATATATTATGTAACTCCTGGGTTTGAGTTAAAAGGTTCTTAGCAGCACATATGTGTTGTCATATCAGGCTCTGTCACTTCAAGAGGGTAACCTCTGACCCTGAGCTGTGACGGACTGGGATGTTTATAGAGTTGAGAAGAGAAGGGGCCCAAGCACTGAGCCTTGGGGCACCCCTGTGACCTATGACCTTATGACCTGAGGTAGGTGTATTGGTATACAGTATATACAATATGACATAGTATAAACAGCACTGAAATAGAGAATGGTGAATAAATAAATGATAAGTGGTAACCAGTAAACAGGTGGCTGATTAGAGACAGAGTTACTGGGTTAAAAAGACGTGACCCCAACGTGATTTGAACACGTAACCTTCTGATCTGGAGTCAGACGC
>NW_025739468.1:0-396 GCF_021292245.1 Micropterus dolomieu
CACCCAGGTATTTTAATGGCCACTCTGGCATATTAACTGCCACCCGGGTATATTAACGACCACCCCGGGTATTTTAATGGCCACTCTGGCATATTAACTGCCACCCGGGTATATTAACGACCACCCCGGGTATTTTAATGGCCACTCTGGCATATTAACAACCACCCCGGGTATTTTAATGGCCACTCTGGCATATTAACGACCACCCAGGTATTTTAATGGCCACTCTGGCATATTAACGACCACCCCGGGTATTTTAATGGCCACTCTGGCATATTAACGGCCACCCAGGTATTTTAATGGCCACCCGGGTATATTAACGGCCACCTGGGTATATTAACGGCCACCCCGGGTATTTTAATGGCCACTCTGGCATATTAACGGCCACCCGGGTAT
>NW_025739469.1:0-1409 GCF_021292245.1 Micropterus dolomieu
TTACAAAGAATGGTGTGAAAAGGGAAAAACATCCAGTATGCGGCAGTCCTGTGGGCGAAAATGCCTTGTTGATGCTAGAGGTCAGAGGAGAATGGGCCGACTGATTCAAGCTGATAGAAGAGCAACTTTGACTGAAATAACCACTCGTTACAACCGAGGTATGCAGCAAAGCATTTGTGAAGCCACAACAAACACAACCTTGAGGCGGATGGGCTACAACAGCAGAAGACCCCACCGGGTACCACTCATCTCCACTACAAGTAGGAAAAAGAGGCTACAATTTGCAAGAGCTCACCAAAATTGGACAGTTGAAGACTGGAAAAATGTTGCCTGGTTTGATGAGTCTCGATTTCTGTTGAGACATTCAGATGGTAGAGTCAGAATTTGGCGTAAACAGAATGAGAACATGGATCCATCATTCCTTGTTACCACTGTGCAGGCTGGTGGTGGTGGTGTAATGGTGTGGGGGATGTTTTCTTGGCACACTTTAGGCCCCTTAGTGCCAATTGGGCATCGTTTAAATGCCATGGCCTACCTGAGCATTGTTTCTGACCATGTCCATCCCTTTATGGCCACCATGTACCCATCCGCTGATGGCTACTTCTAGCAGGATAATGCACCATGTCACAAAGCTCGAATCATTTCAAATTGGTTTCTTGAACATGACAATGAGTTCACTGTACTAAAATGGCCCCCACAGTCACCAGATCTCAACCCAATAGAGCATCTTTGGGATGTGGTGGAACGGGAGCTTTGTGCCCTAGATGTGCATCCCACAAATCTCCATCAACTGCAAGATGCTATCCTATCAGTATGGGCCAAATATTGCAAAATTTACGGGGAAACATTTAATGGGTGAGAACGGAAAAATACGGGAGAATCCCGGAGAAAACGGGAGGGTTGGCATGAGAGGAGTAGAGAGAGGAGTGGGGTAATGTGAGGCTACACCCACACTGCTACGTTTTTAAAACAGTTTTATAACGAAACCGATCTTCTCCGTCCACAGCAGCATTTCAGCTGCGTATCAGAGTTGATCTCTGTCCATATTAGAACGACTGAAAACACACATCTAGTGGCCGTTCAGGTAGCCTACACTGGGCATGCGCATGCCAGTGTAACCATGAAGCAGATGGTCTACTCCGCCGTAGCAAACGATTTAGCGAAAGAAGAAATTAATACAGACCAAGACCAGGCCTTTTTCTCCTTTTTTTTTGCATTGAATGACAGCGAAGTGGTACGAGTACGAGAGACGGCGGCGGACTGAGAGTTGTCGCAAAGTAAATACAGCGACATGCACAGTAGGCTAGGCTAACAGTTAAGTGTTATTTACACAGTACTTATATTTTAATAAAAATACAAAAACTAAAACTCCTTAAAACATCATGTTTTTGCTTTGCATGACTGACCAA
>NW_025739469.1:1429-2569 GCF_021292245.1 Micropterus dolomieu
GACAATGAGTTCACTGTACTAAAATGGCCCCCACAGTCACCAGATCTCAACCCAATAGAGCATCTTTGGGATGTGGTGGAACGGGAGCTTTGTGCCCTAGATGTGCATCCCACAAATCTCCATCAACTGCAAGATGCTATCCTATCAGTATGGGCCAAATATTTCTAAAGAATGCTTTCAGCACCTTGTTGAATCAATGCCACGTAGAATTAAGGCAGTTCTGAAGGCGAAAGGGGGTCAAACACAGTATTAGTATGGTGTTCCTAATAATCCTTTAGGTGAGTGTACAATACTGCAATAAAACGGCAACAACAACACAGAAGAAGACCCATCCATTAACACTACACTAAAGTTACTTATTGTGGTCTAAGTGTGACAACAATCTCGTTATATATAATATTCAGTCCATCTCACTAACCGTTTCATTCATCATCCAATACATTTAGCTGTGCTAACATTGCTGAGCCTCTGGTGAAAGATACACAAATAGTAATGTTAGCGACAATGTATTGCGTTGGCTAAATGCAGTAAATGTAACGTTATCATGTAATGAGCATGGATTATTTCAACCTGCAGCTGATAAAAAAAATATTATTGTAACATTACAGTAGGGGTTTACCTGCGTTTCCAGCATGTTGTGTGAAGCTGTCTCCCTGCCTGTCTATAGCCACTCTCACACTGCCACTGAGTATTGTCATGGCACACATTCTTTGGCCATCAATATCGTAGTCTTTAGCACCACCTTGTGGTAGTTTATTGTACAAAACTGTGATAAAAGTAGAGGTGCTCCGATCAGGATTTTTTGGGTCGATCACCGATTGCTGAAAGCCGTATCGGCCGATACCGATCAACGATCACTGGGTCTATTTGGAGCCTTTTATTTATCATGTAGCATTATACAGTATACTGTATATTTATTTAATTGGTCCTAAAAACAATGTATTAAGTATAAAAGTTAACAGATGATAAAGTATCATGAGATGACAACTGTTTATTTTATTGCAAGGAAACATGGGCAACAAAAATTCTCCTAAATAGGAGAGAGAGAGAGGAGCAGAGACAGGGAGAAGGGCTACAGAGAGGAGTCAAAACTGCCTTCAGTGAGATTTGAAAATAAGGAAAATTTTAAAAATAAGAATA
>NW_025739470.1:0-712 GCF_021292245.1 Micropterus dolomieu
CTGTGTATTCCTTTAAAACCACTGCGTATTCTTTTAAAACCACTGTGTATTCCTTTAAAACCGCTGTGTATTCCTTTAAAACCACTGCATAGTATTTTAAATCCACTGCTGTGTATTCCTTTAAAACCACTGCGTATTCTTTTAAAACCACTGTGTATTCCTTTAAAACCACTGCATAGTATTTTAAATCCACTGCTGTGTATTCCTTTAAAACCACTGCGTATTCTTTTAAAACCACTGTGTATTCCTTTAAAACCACTGCGTATTCTTTTAAATCCACAGCTGTGTATTCCTTTAAAACTACCGCTGTGTATTCCTTTAAAACCACTGTGTATTCCTTTAAAACCACTGTGTATTCTTTTAAAACCACTGCGTATTCTTTTAAAGCCACCACTGTGTATTCCTTTAAAACCACTGTGTATTCCTTTAAAACCACTGCGTATTCTTTTAAAGCCACCGCTGTGTATTCCTTTAAAACCACTGTATATTCCTTTAAAACTAACACTGTGTAATCTTTTAAAACCACTGCGTATTCCTTTAAAGCCACCGCTGTGTATTCCTTTAAAACTAACGCTGTGTAATCTTTTAAAACCACTGCGTATTCCTTTAAAGCCACCACTGTGTATTCCTTTAAAACCACTGTGTATTCTTTTAAAACCACTGCGTATTCTTTTAAAGCCACCACTGTGTATTCCTTTAAAACCACTGTGTA
>NW_025739471.1:0-3906 GCF_021292245.1 Micropterus dolomieu
CTGTGGTACCAGACTGTGGTACCAGATTGTGGACCCACAGACTGTGGACACACACACTGTTACTGTGGTACCAGACTGTGGTACCAGATTGTGGACCCACAGACTGTGGACACACACACTGTTACTGTGGTACCAGACTGTGGTACCAGATTGTGGACCCACAGACCGTGGACACACAGACTGTTACTGTGGTACCAGACTGTGGTACCAGACTGTGGTACCAGATTGTGGACCCACAGACTGTTACTGTGGTACCAGACTGTGGACACACAGACTGTTACTGTGGTACCAGACTGTGGTACCAGATTGTGGACCCACAGACCGTGGACACACAGACTGTTACTGTGGTACCAGACTGTGGTACCAGACCGTGGACACACAGACTGTTACTGTGGTACCAGACTGTGGTACCAGATTGTGGACCCACAGACTGTTACTGTGGTACCAGACTGTGGACACACAGACTGTTACTGTGGTACCAGACTGTGGTACCAGACTGTGGTACCAGATTGTGGACCCACAGACTGTTACTGTGGTACCAGACTGTGGACACACAGACTGTTACTGTGGTACCAGACTGTGGTACCAGATTGTGGACCCACAGACCGTGGACACACAGACTGTTACTGTGGTACCAGACTGTGGTACCAGACCGTGGACACACAGACTGTTACTGTGGTACCAGACTGTGGTACCAGATTGTGGACCCACAGACTGTTACTGTGGTACCAGACTGTGGTACCAGATTGTGGACAGACAGACTGTTACTGTGGTACCAGACTGTGGTACCAGATTGTGGACCCACAGACTGTTACTGTGGTACCAGACTGTGGTACCAGATTGTGGACAGACAGACTGTTACTGTGGTACCAGACTGTGGTACCAGACTGTGGACACACAGACTGTTACTGTGGTACCAGACTGTGGTACCAGATTGTGGACCCACAGACTGTTACTGTGGTACCAGACTGTGGACACACAGACTGTTACTGTGGTACCAGACTGTGGTACCAGATTGTGGACACACAGACTGTTACTGTGGTACCAGACTGTGGTACCAGATTGTGGACCCACAGACTGTTACTGTGGTACCAGACTGTGGTACCAGATTGTGGACAGACAGACTGTTACTGTGGTACCAGACTGTGGTACCAGATTGTGGACCCACAGACTGTTACTGTGGTACCAGACTGTGGTACCAGATTGTGGACAGACAGACTGTTACTGTGGTACCAGACTGTGGTACCAGATTGTGGACCCACAGACTGTGGACACACAGACTGTTACTGTGGTACCAGACTGTGGACACACAGACTGTTACTGTGGTACCAGACTTTGGTACCAGATTGTGGACCCACAGACTGTTACTGTGGTACCAGACTTTGGTACCAGATTGTGGACCCACAGACTGTTACTGTGGTACCAGACCGTGGACACACAGACTGTTACTGTGGTACCAGACTGTGGTACCAGATTGTGGACCCCCAGACTGTGGACACACACACTGTTACTGTGGTACCAGACTGTGGTACCAGACTGTGGACACACAGACTGTTACTGTGGTACCAGACTGTGGTACCAGATTGTGGACCCACAGACTGTGGACACACACACTGTTACTTTGGTACCAGACTGTTAACACACTGTTTGTCAGTGACCATCTGAAACCCCCTGCTGTCCATCTATCCATCCTCAACCATTTATCTGGGGTTGGGTCGTAGGTGCAGTGGCTCCAGCAAACCCCCTTTTCCCAAGCCACATTAACCAGCTCCTCCTGGGGGATCTCGAGGCATTCCCAGGCCAGTGTGGAGATATCTCTTAACCTTGTCCTTGGTCTTCCCTGAGGCCTCCTCCCAGCCTGGAATACCTTCCTAGGGAGGCACCCAGGGGCCATCCTTACCAGATGCCCAAACCACCTCAACTGGCTCCTTTTGACGCAAAGGAGCAGCGGCTCTACTCCCAGTTCCTCACGGATGACCTGGCTTCTCACCCTATCTCTAAGGGAGCGCTTCTCTGAACTTATCCCACAGCCTCTGCTTTGCCTCTTTCACAACAGAGTACTGTGAGGCAACGGGCACCTTGCAACCGTGTCCGGAGTCCTCCGGGATAACGTATCCTGAAAGGCTTCCTTCTTCAGTGAGATGTCTTCGCTGACCACCAGTGTCCACCACGGCGTTCAAGGGTTACTGCCCCTTGAAGCACCTAAGACCACAAGAACACAGCTCCCCGCTGTAGTTTCAGCGATGGAAGCTTTGAACGTTGCCCACTCAGGTTTAATGCCCCCATCCTCCATAAGGATGCCATAAAAGATTTAAATCCCTCGGACAGGGGCCTCTTCAACATTCTCAGTTCACCCATGCAACTCATTTGGGCTTACCAGGTCTGTCCAGAGTCTTCTGCCACCCCCTGACCTAACTCACCACCAGATGGTGATCAGTTGACCACTCCAGCCTCTCTTCACCCGAGTGTCCAATACATACAGCCTCAGATCAGATAATACAAATCATCGATCATCGACCTTCTGCATTCCTCCCAATCACACCTCTGCAGGTGTATTCATCATTGCCCATGTGTGCGTTGGAGTCTCCTATCAGAACTATGGAGTCCCCTGCCAAAGCCCCATACAGGACTCCATTCATGGTCTCTAAGAAGGCCAAATACTCTGTTGTTTGGTGCATATGCATATGCAAATATGCAAAATAGGGCCCAGGTTTCAAAATACCGAAATGATCCTTGAACTGGTCCCAGTCTGGAAATTTAGATTTGACTGGGACGGAAACTACACCCAGTGTTTGTCAATGTGTTGTTGGGGAACAAGAGTACAGTGTGAGGGGTTACCATAGTTACCATCTCCATGTTCTCCTGTGTGACGAAGCGAAGCTTGTTGTCGAGGCGACGCACCGTGAGAGCCAGCTCCTCATTTTTCCTGCTTAGACGTTTGTTTTTATCCAAAAGAGGAAGGAATTGACTCTCGGTCTCTCTCAGACGCTTCAGCTGCAGGAGGTGAAGAAAATACAGAACATCAAGTGTTTATCTGTGTGAGAACCAGTTTTAGACTTTGGAAGTGAGAACATTTCTGCACCGCGAGGACATTTGTGCTGGTCTTCACTTTGGTTCTGACTTTAAGATTCAGGTAAGAATCAGGTTTGGGTTAGAGGCTGGGGAAAAAATTTGGTCAAGAAAAACAAATGTGTGTTACCAGTTCGTTGCGTTCTTCAGACAGAAGAGCATTTCGATCCTCCAGCTTTCTGACAACGGCGCTGAGCTCAGCGATTTTTAGCTGAAACCTCCGAGTGTCCCGGTCCTCTTGAGACTGCACAAACACACACACAGACTCCAGTGTGAGAAGTAGATGAACTACATCAAATTATATGTTATAGTGTACCGTGCTCCTGGTCCATACATAATTTTTATCTGAATTTGCACAGATTTGATAAATTTTTGTCCTTAAAAGTGATTATTGTAGGTAAATGAAGAATCTCGTTTAATCTGGCAAGATATCTTATAATTTATAGGAAGGCCCTCCGTAATGCCAGAGCAGCGTACTACTCGTCATTAATAGAGGAAAATAGGAACAACCCCAGGTTTCTTTTCAGCACTGTAGCCAGGCTGACAGAGAGTCACAGCTCTATTGAGCCAAGTATTCCCATAGCTCTCAGTAGTTACGACTTCATGAGCTTCTTTAATGATAAAATTCTAGCTATTAGAGACAAAATTCACCAAGACCTGCCCTCAACTGGCACCAACTTATCTCTTAACTCAGGAACCTTAGAAACAGCTGTAGAACCAGATACATGTTTAGACTGTTTTGCTTCCCTCAATCTTTACCAACTAACTTCAATAATTTCTTCATCTAAACCATCAACCTGCCTCTTAGACCCCATCCCGACTAGGCTGCTTAAAGAA
>NW_025739472.1:0-1110 GCF_021292245.1 Micropterus dolomieu
TGACCATAAAGAGACGCAAAACGACCACAAAGAAATGCAAAATGACCACAAAGAGACACAAAATGACCACATAGAGACACAAAATGACCATAAAGAGACGCAAAACGACCACATAGAGACACAAAATGACCATAAAGAGACGCAAAACGATCACATAGACACAAAATGACCACAAAGAGACGCAAAACGACCACAAAGAAATGCAAAATGTCCACAAAGAGACACAAAATGACCACATAGAGACGCAAAATGACCATAAAGAGACGCAAAACGACCACAAAGAAATGCAAAATGACCACAAAGAGACACAAAATGACCACATAGAGACGCAAAATGACCATAAAGAGATGCAAAACGACCACAAAGAAATGCAAAATGACCACAAAGAGACACAAAATGACCACATAGAGACACAAAATGACCATAAAGAGACGCAAAACGATCACATAGACACAAAATGACCACAAAGAGACGCAAAACGACCACAAAGAAATGCAAAATGTCCACAAAGAGACACAAAATGACCACATAGAGACGCAAAATGACAAATGACCATAAAGAGACGCAAAATGACCACAAAGAAATGCAAAATGACCACAAAGAGACACAAAGTGATCAAAAAGAGACGCAAAATGACCACAAAGAGACACCAAGTGATCACAAAGAGACGCAAAATGACCATAAAGAGACACCAAGTGATCACAAAGAGACACAAAATGACCACAAAGAGACACCAAGTGATCACAAAGAGACGCATAATGACCACATAGACATAAAACGACAACAGACGCAAAACGACCACAGAGAGACACAAAATGACCACATAGAGACGCAAAACGACCATAAAGAGACGCAAAACGACCACATAGAGACGCAAAATGACCATAAAGAGACGCAAAACGACCACAAAGAAATGCAAAATGACCACAAAGAGACACAAAATGACCACATAGAGACGCAAAATGACCATAAAGAGACGCAAAACGATCACATAGAGACACAAAATGACCATAAAGAGACGCAAAATGACCACAAAGAGACGCAAAACGACCACATAGAGACACAAAATGACCATAAAGAGACGCAAAATGACCACAAAGAGACGCAAAA
>NW_025739473.1:0-1532 GCF_021292245.1 Micropterus dolomieu
ACTTTCATCTCAGAACTCTGACACTAAATTTAGAATGCTGACATTAAACTCAGAATACTGACACTACTGACACTAAATTTAGAATACTGACTTTCATCTCAGAATACTGACACTACTGACACTAAATTTAGAATGCTGACTTTCATCTCAGAACTCTGACACTAAATTTAGAATGCTGACTTTCATCTCAGAATGCTGACACTACTGACACTAAATTTAGAATACTGACTTTCATCTCAGAATGCTGACACTACTGACACTAAATTTAGAATGCTGACTTTCATCTCAGAATGCTGACTTTCATCTCAGAATGCTGACACTACTGACACTAAATTTAGAATACTGACTTTAATCTCAGAACTCTGACACTACTGACACTTTCTTAGAATGCTGACTTTAATCTCAGAATGCTGACACTGAAATCAGAACTGACACTAAATTTAGAATGCTGACTTTCATCTCAGAATACTGACACTAAATTCAGAATGCTGACACTACTGACACTAAATTTAGAATACTGACATTAATCTCAGAATGCTGACACTGAACTCAGAACTGACACTAAATTTAGAATGCTGACTTTAATCTCAGAATGCTGACATTAAACTCAGAATACTGACACTACTGACACTAAATTTAGAATGCTGACTTTCATCTCAGAATACTGACACTACTGACACTTTCTTAGAATGCCGACTTTCATCTCAGAATTCTGACACTACTGACACTAAATTTAGAATGCTGACTTTCATCTCAGAATACTGACACTAAACTCAGAATGATGACTTTCATCTCAGAATACTGACACTAAACTCAGAATGCTGACTTTCATCTCAGAATGCTGACACTACTGACACTAAATATAGAATGCTGACTTTCATCTCAGAATACTGACACTACTGACACTAAATTTAGAATGCTGACTTTAATCTCAGAAATCTGACACTAAATTTAGAATGCTGACTTTCATCTCAGAATACTGACACTAAATTTAGGATGCTGACTTTCATGTCAGAATACTGACAGTAAACTCAGAATGCTGACTTTAATCTCAGAATACTGACACTACTGACACTAAATTTAGAATGCTGACTTTAATCTCAGAAATCTGACACTAAATTTAGAATGCTGACTTTCATCTCAGAATACTGACACTAAATTTAGAATGCTGACTTTCATCTCAGAATACTGACACTAAATTCAGAATGCTGACACTAAATTTAGAATACTGACTTTAATCTCAGAACTCTGACACTACTGACTCTTTCTTAGAATGCTGACTTTAATCTCAGAACTCTGACACTAAACACAGAATGCTGACTTTAATCTCAGATCTCTGACACTACTGACACTAAATTTAGAATGCTGACTTTAATCTCAGAATACTGACACTAAACTTAGAATGCTGACTTTCATCTCAGAATGCTGACACTACTGACACAAAATTTAGAATGCTGACGTTAATCTCAGAATGCTGACACTAAACTCAGAATACTGACACTAAACTGAGAATTGACACTAAATTTAGAATG
>NW_025739474.1:0-1110 GCF_021292245.1 Micropterus dolomieu
AATTCCAGATGCCATCCTCATCTCTCACTTTGGTAGCCTGGCCTTTAACAGTGCAAAATCTGCCCAGCCACAAACAAATATCATCTGCATTCACAGTCTCATTGAACATTCTGACAATTACCGTTTTAGCGGCATTATCAGTCAGTTTCTCAACGTTAAACGCAGTAAACTGGGATTTTTCATTTTCGAAGCGTGTCCAGAAATCTCTGAACACGGCAGCAGAGACAAAACTCACATCAAATCCCTTTCCAAATGGAAGAGTCAAAATACAATTTATATCCTGTGGGGAGAATTTCAAAACGTTCTGAATCATTTTCCTGGAGAAGTCAAGCCTTGACATAACAAGGGTTTTCCCATCTTTTTCTTTGAATGTAAATCTGACACTGTGGTGCCTCCTCATGCCGGCATGGTTGGCCGCCATGGTGGAGGCACCACAATGTAAAAGTGGTAAAACAAGCTAAAACACCTAAAATAGTCTAAAACCAAGTCAACTAAAATAAGGTAAAAGAAGGCTCTAAAAAGAGCAATAAAAGCTACTAGAAATGTTAGAAAGGTGAACAAAACACACTTACCTTGTCTTGTTTGGCCTGGTCAAGATGTTATTCCGGCAGAGTACAGGTAAGCAGTCCTCTGAACCAATGAATTCCTTTGTGTGAAACAATTTCAACTACAAAAAAATTGAAATTTTCTTCACAAGGAATAATGTGAGTATCCTCCCAAAAACCTGGTAACACTTAGCCACAAACAGGCAAAAGTTGTATCCAGACACAGGAGGCGATCGCAGTCTTAGCCAAAAGGCCGAGAAGCGATAACCCCAACTGGTTGCTTCCAGCGCCCACCTCCCGGAGCAGTTCTCCCCCTGCCGTGGCGCAGTGGTTTCAACTGCGCGTAACAACGGCTGCGTCTCAGCACCTCCGCCCGAGCGCTCCTCGTCGCACCGCTCAACCTCGGCGAGGGCGGTGTTTTATTTCCTTTTCACAAACGCACGAGGCTCGGCCACACGGCAGAGCCTGCCAAAAATAGTTTTAACTCATTGGCGTCCCTCTCCACGGAAGTCTTTAGTAAAAGGCGAAAGACTTGTACGTTATGAAGAGAAACCCGAGTAAGTAC
>NW_025739475.1:0-1214 GCF_021292245.1 Micropterus dolomieu
GCCTGGCTTTTGGACAGAGGCTACCGAACGACTCGGGCTCTTGTAGCCTCTCGATGACGAGTGAGAGAAAGGGAGGGGAAATGGGGCCGATCGCTTCTCGGCCTTTTGGCCTAGACTGCAATCGCCTCCTATTTCTGGTTGAAACCTTTGCCGGTTTGGGGCTTCGTTTTGTGTCACCAGCTTTTCTGGGAGGAGATTCACCTCATTCCTTGTGAATAAAATTTCAACTTTGCCGTAGTTGAAAAACTTTTGCAACAAGGAATTGATTGGTCCCGAGGACTGCCTACCTGTCCTCTGCCGGACTACCACCTTGACCAGACCAAAGACGAGAAGGTAAGTGTGTTTTATTCACCGATTTAGCAGTTGTAGCAGGTTTTCTTACTTCCTTTTTAGGTGTTTTAGTTTCTTTTATCCTTTCTACGCTGCGGTTCCTCCACCGTGTTGGCCAACCGTGCCGGCTACGGAGGCGCCGCAGTGTCCCCTCCCCACCTTCTGAGAGGCTCGATCCAATCGGATTGCGGAGAAATGAAGGCCTGGCTTTTGGACACAGGCTACCGAGCATCCGAAATACTCGGGCTCTCGATGACGAGTGGGAGAGAGGGAGGGGAAATGCAGGGCACATTTAACAGCCATGCCGGTCCCAAATCTCGCTGCCTTCTTTGAGGCTTCAGCTGGCTGAAAGCGGCCGCCCCCCCCCCGCGACTGGCGCCTTTTTCGGGCCGGCGTCTGGCAGAGCGACGAACCTCTGCGTTTGGGTCAGTGTTTTGGTTTTACACAAGACAGGAGAAGGGTGCACCGCTCCCGGAGGCACTGCAATACCGGTTCGATGCGTGGAGCGGACGGAGCAAGCCCCTCGTCTCAGCTCCCGGTGCTAAAAATCCATTTAATATGTTGCCCCCTTATAGGGGACATATCAGATATTAAACTGATAAGAACAGATTTTTTTTCTTTTGAGAAAAATTTTATTGACACTCAATTCAAACATGATTCATAATATGTCAATTCCAAGTTACCTTTTAAAATACAACACGTAAATAAATAGATAAATGTTCTCTGTAAAACAACATTTAAAAAAAGTGTTTAAAATGCATTACAGATAACGTCATAAATTAAAGGTATAAAATGGTTTTCAGCTTGTCCATGTCAGTGAGTGTCTCTGTTAAGATGTCTTCAAAGCGGAGTGCATTTGTTAAAATAAAACTCACAAAAATAAA
>NW_025739477.1:0-605 GCF_021292245.1 Micropterus dolomieu
GCAGTAAAAGTACTAATACCTCACTGCGAACACACTCTGGTACCAAAGTACACGTACTGCATTCAGACTTTACTTCAGTAAAAGTACTAATACCTCACTGGGAACACACTCTGGTACCAAAGTACACGTACTGCATTCAGACTTTACTTCAGTAAAAGTACTAATACCTCACTGGGAACACACTCTGGTACCAAAGTACACGTACTGCATTCAGACTTTACTTCAGTAAAAGTACTAATACCTCACTGTGAACATATTCTGGTACCAAAGTACAAGTACTGCGTTCAGACTTTACTTCAGTAAAAGTACTAATACCTCACTGGGAAAACACTCTGGTACCAAAGTACACGTACTGCATTCAGACTTTACTTCAGTAAAAGTACTAATACCACACTGCGAACACACTCTGGTACCAAAGTACACGTACTGCATTCAGACTTTACTTCAGTAAAAGTACTAATACCTCACTGTGAACACACTCTGGTACCAAAGTACAAGTACTGCATTCAGACTTTACTTCAGTAAAAGTACTAATACCTCACTGGGAACACACTCTGGTACCAAAGTACACGTACTGCATTCAGACTTTACTTCAGTAAAAGTAC
>NW_025739479.1:0-1217 GCF_021292245.1 Micropterus dolomieu
CAATTTCACTATATAACATAATAAATATTGTGATAATAAACTTACCTACCTAGAAGTAATGGACTATCTCAATAACTTTATAACTACCAAACATTAAATGTAGCTTTGTGTAAATGTGCTTTTCTACTGCTAATTGTTTTTTCTTTTGAGTAATTAACTGCTGCTTGTCTACATTAAGATCTAAGAGACTCCAATACCATTATGTCTGAAATTGTAATTTGTATTGTAATGTCAGTGTATGCATGTTTTTTCCCTGACACAGTGGAGTAAACTCACAGACTGAAGGAGAGCGGAAATCTTCATGTCCTTTTACAGCACAGGAGATGATGTCTCCAGGATAAAACTGATCTTGAAGAAGATGTCTCCACCCTTTCCCTTTTCTGTCCGTTCTTGAACCAGACGTAGGAAGAACGATCAGGAAGACGACAGCTGCTGTGACAAAGCAGCTCTGCCTCAGTATAATTACTATAGAGTGTTGATCTGATCACCTGCACCTGGAGATCTGTGAAGAAGGAACAGAAATATATGTTCTTTATGTAGAACTGAATGACACACAGACATATAACCAACAGAACATTATGACAATCACACATACATTTATTTCTCATCAGGATCACTCTTTGACACATTCACTTGTCATCAGATAGTTTAAATGTGCTGTTACAGTTTGTGTTCATCAGTACCTGTGACAGTCAGAGTTGTACCAGGTAAACTACTCCTCCATTCAAAGCTTCCTGCTGTGAATTTGAAGTGATACTCAGCTGAGTCGCTCTCTCTCAGGTCAGTGATTCTCAGAGTGGAGCGTCCTCTCTCTGTTTCAAGGACCTGAACACGACCTGCATACTGGGAGTCTTCACTAAGGTCCTCAGGCTGTGAGGGATTCTGCCACTGAAGACTACGTTCAGGTCTGAACCAGAATTTAGATCTGATAGTTTCATAACTGTTGTAAGTACAAGAAATGTCCACTGATGATCCTTTGACAGCACAGATGCTTCTGTCAGTGTAAGTCACTCTGTTGCAGGAGTGATCATGGACACCTGAAAAATGTAAATATTTTTGATTATTGTTATTAAAACTATTCTCTTTATTGTAGTATTTCACAGCTGGTTGTATTCCTGTGGATGGGGTCGCTCATGTTAAAAGATAAATGAAGTCATGGTACAGAACATCAGCTAAAATGTTCAAAACTTTGTCACATTAGTAGAAGATTGTGGAGT
>NW_025739480.1:0-1224 GCF_021292245.1 Micropterus dolomieu
TTGGGTTTTAGCATTAAAACAAAGCGCAAAGCCTCCTCAGAGACTAACAAAAATTGCCACAGCTGACTATATTTCAAGTCATCCAGGCGGGGTATTGGGTTAAGTTTTCAACCAGCAATAATCACGTCTCAGGAGAACTTCATAGACTATGAAATTGCCTCTGCGAAAGGATACAGAATGTACCTATCAGTTAAATGTGGATCTGAAACAACAACCACAATACCCGCGGTGCAAGTGATAACCCTTACTGGACTGTTATTGCACAGATGTGGCTTATGAACTGCAAACCCCGCCTTTTTTTAAACATGAAATGGTAGTCGTGGCTTCACCAGCATACCCTGGACTCTATGGATGACTTATTATTAGCAAGGTCCGAATTAGAGCTGAGTGAAATTTAGCCAGAACTTAGATGAGTTTCATTTCAGCAAGAGAATTGAAAGACAAGTTGAAAGGCTTTGTATTTGTGAACAACTAATCAAAAAAATTTTTTTTAATGATTTGGGTTTTAGCATTAAAACAAAGCGCAAAGCCTCCTCAGAGACTAACAAAAATTGCCACAGCTGACTATATTTCAAGTCATCCAGGCGGGTTATTGGGTTAAGTTTTCAACCAGCAATAATCACGTCTCAGGAGAACTTCATAGACTATGAAATTGCCTCTGCGAAAGGATATAGAATGTACCTATCAGTTAAATGTGGATCTGAAACAACAACCACAACACCCGCGGTGCAAGTGATAACCCTTACTGGACTGTTATTGCACAGATGTGGCTTATGAACTGCAAACCCCGCCTTTTTTTAAACATGAAATGGTAGTCATACCCTGGACTCTATGGATGACTTATTATTAGCAAGGTCCGAATTAGAGCTGAGTGAAATTTAGCCAGAACTTAGATGAGTTTCATTTCAGCAAGAGAATTGAAAGACAAGTTGAAAGGCTTTGTATTTGTGAACAACTACTCAAAAAACATTTTTTTAATGATTTGGGTTTTAGCATTAAAACAAAGCACAAAGCCTCCTCAGAGACTAACAAAAATTGCCACAGCTGACTATATTTCAAGTCATCCAGGCGGGGTATTGGGTTAAGTTTTCAACCAGCAATAATCACGTCTCAGGAAAACTTCATAGACTATGAAATTGCCTCTGCGAAAGGATACAGAATGTACCTATCAGTTAAATGTGGATCTGAAACAACAACCACAACACCCGCGGTGCAAGTGATAAC
>NW_025739481.1:0-1795 GCF_021292245.1 Micropterus dolomieu
AGGAGGTGTCATTTCACTCACCCTATTTGAAAAGGAAGGGCATTCTCCTGTCTGTCATGGTGGCGAAGTGGTCAATAACCAAGTTATAGAATTTCCCACTGCAACAGAGTCAACTGAAGTTTGGCGCTACCAGCTAGCCACTCTGTACGGACGTAGTTTTCCTCACTAAACGTCCGAAACCCCTTTTTCCTCTCCAGGCCAGCTCCAGTTTTGGCGTTGGTCTTCCATCAGATTTAATCTTAAATAGCTGCGGAAGTGGTAGTTTAATAAAGCTATTTATTATAACTAAACCTCCAAATCTCCACCCTCCATAATTGCACCAGCTAAAGTTGCTAACAGCTCCCGTTATTTCATCTGAATGACGTTGATCGCATGCTGTGATTTGACAGGCGTGAAGTCAGACAGCGGCTGGCTTCCCTTGGCATCATCCTGACTAATCACAGATAGGCAGTGGCATGACAGTGGCCTCGTCTGATTGGTTAATCATTTACTTTTTTTTCACAAAGGGATGCCAACTCTGCCTGGCCTCCCCCGTGTAGTCAGACTGCAGGTCAGTCTACGGTGGTGCAATATAGTGTTTCACCACACATCCAACGCATTTAGAGGGACGCTGTTTCACTTATTGTAAAATACTCAGTGAGAAATGGGGAAGAGATGATAGTAACAGTTCATAAGATTTATCGAAAATAAAAACATTGTGTTTTTATTAAAATGAGAAATAGTCTGATAAAAACAGGGAAAGCCTGGCTTCCCTTGGCCTCTGGGAGAAAACGCCACTGGAAGAGACGGAGTCCCAGCTTCATTGGTGTTGTGCCGAGTTGTTGCGGGCTTTCGGATAATTTATCACCGTTTGTAGTGTTCTTGTGCAGTGTGTGTAAAACACCGACTAAACACTCAGTTAAACCGTAGCCAATGAAGAGAGAGTTGTAGTAAGATTGATCCTTTACTGAGACACTTCTTCATACATGCTGTCTGTGTGGTGAAAACTGTAAATAAAGGCAGTACAAACATATTCAATGTTCTTAACTAAACTAAACACCATTGTACATAGTTGTAAATATGAACATACATCATGCATATAGCATGGCTGTTAGCTTGCACATTAGGGTAAAAACAAAAACCTTTTTTTTTAAATTAACTTATCAAACATAATTTTTTAGCAAATCCCTGCTAATATATGAACTTTAACATGTCTATTGTCAAATGAATTAACTTACGGCATTGCCTCTATGATGTTCCAGAGTGGATGCAAGCAGATTAGTCTCAGAGCATACATGCTTTCTTTTCCGCATGTGGAGATAAACAGGAAGTCACTAACAGGAAATGACGAAACCGGAAGTAGCTAAACAGGAAGTGACGTCATGGTGTGAACGAAAATAATACTAATTTACAGATTATTTATTTTGAACTGAGAAGTAGTTATGTACCTCATTTCCAACTAAAAATAAAAACCAACGAAATAATTCATAAAAAAATTAAGAAAGCCCTAAAGGCACCACACTCCCCGCCTGACCTGTGTGAGGTCACTAAGAATTTATGTTAGTCCAATACATTAGTCTCTAGATCAGTCTTTGGGCAGAAGTAGAACAATTTCTGCAACTGGCCTAAGAAAGGGTTTCACATTACCCTGGTCAGCTGTTTTCACCTCGACCTTTCTTACGTGGCCATCGTTTCCAGGGAAGGTGGCAGTGATCCTGGCCATAGGCCAGCAGTTGCGGACAGTCTGCTTGTCTCTGAGTAGAACTAGGTCTCCAACTTCAAGGTTTCTTCGAGGTACTGTCCACTTTTGTCTGTG
>NW_025739482.1:0-1011 GCF_021292245.1 Micropterus dolomieu
GCACAAGGATTTTAAATTATATTCAGGATTATACAGGGAGCCAGTGCAGAGAAGTGGTTGTGGGAAAAATGTGATCTTTTTTAGCAAAAACACATCAAAATTGGAACAACTATAAACTACCAACTATTTATTAATAAATAACCAGAAATAATCAAATTTTTTTATTTTATTTTTTATTTTTTTAGGTCATTTTCGAATGTACATATTATATAAGGAGGAAAATGGAACACCTGGAGAGGTGGAGAAGAGGGGAGAAAATTGAACAGCATAACAGGGCACATAGAAACAAACATCCACTCACATGTAAGCACAATTTAGAGTCACCAATTAACCTGCATGTCTTTGGACGGTGGGGGGGAAGCCGGAGCACCAGGAGAGAAACATACAACTCCACACAGAAATGCAGACGACCAAGGTTTGAACCCTGGACCTTCTTGCTCTGAGGTGACAGTGCTAACCACTGCACCACCGTGCTGCCCTGCTTTTAGGTATTGTTTGTTTTTTTTAGGCAAATTTAGAATCTATATTATAAATATGTTTTATGATGTAGGGGAAGCCGGAGCACCCGGAGAGAACCTACGCAGACACGGGGAGAAACATACAAACTCCACACAGAAACGCAGACGACCAAGGTTTGAACGCTGGACCTTCTTGCTCTGAGGTGACAGTGCCAACCACTGCACCACCGTGCTGCCCTGCTTTTAGGTACTGTTTGTTTTTTTTAGGCAAATTTAGAATCTATATTATAAATATGTTTTATGATGTAGGGGAAGCCGGAGCACCCGGAGAGAACCTACGCAGACACGGGGAGAAACATACAAACTCCACACAGAAACGCAGACGACCAAGGTTTGAACCCTGGACCTTCTTGCTCTGAGGTGACAGTGCCAACCACTGCACCACTGTGCTGCCCTGCTTTTAGGTATTGTTTGTTTTTTTTAGGCAAATTTAGAATCTATATTATAAATATGTTTTATGATGTAGGGGAAGCCGGAGCACCCGGAGAGAACC
>NW_025739483.1:0-852 GCF_021292245.1 Micropterus dolomieu
GCAGGTGTGTAATACGCAGAAACGTAGGTGTAATAAGCAGTAACGTAGGTGTAATACGCAGGTGTGTAATACGCAGTAACGTAGGTGTAATACGCAGGTGTGTAATACGCAGTAACGTAGGTGTGATACGCAGTAACGTAGGTGTGTAATACGCAGTAACGTAGGTGTGCAATACGCAGTAACGTAGGTGTGCAATACGCAGTAACGTAGGTGTGATACGCAGTAACGTAGGTGTGATACGCAGTAACGTAGGTGTGATACGCAGTAACGTAGGTGTGATATGAAGGTGTAAAAAACGCAGTAACGTAGGTGTGATACGCAGGTGTGATACGCAGTAACGTAGGTGTAATACGCTGTAACATAGGTGTAATACGCTGTAACATAGGTGTAATAAGCAATAACGTAGGTGTAATACGCAGGTGTGTAATACGCAGGTGTGTAATAAGCAGGTGTGTAAAACGCAGTAACGTAGGTGTGATACGCAGTAACGTAGGTGTAAAAAACGCAGTAACGTAGGTGTGATACGCAGGTGTGATACGCAGTAACGTAGGTGTAATACGCAGGTGTGTAATACGCAGGTGTGTAATACGCAGGTGTGTAAAACGCAGGTGTGTAAAACGCAGCAACGTCGGTGTGATACGCAGCAACGTCGGTGTGATACGCAGCAACGTCGGTGTGATACGCAGCAACGTCGGTGTGTAATACGCAGTAACGTAGGTGTGTAATACGCAGTAACGTAGGTGTGTAATACGCAGTAACTTAGGTGTGTAATACGCAGTAACTTAGGTGTGTAATACGCAGTAACTTAGGTGTGTAATACGCAGTAACGTAGGTGTGTAATACGCAGTAACG
>NW_025739484.1:0-1469 GCF_021292245.1 Micropterus dolomieu
GCAGCTGGTCAGCCTTCCTCCAACGGGAGGACCTCAGAGTGTAAATACTCAGTGCTCTGACAGGGCAGAGCAGATGAAGTCTCCCGTCCTCCGCCGTCACATGAGGTGGAGGATGAAATGCCTGCAGCACTGTGGACCCTGCCGCACAAGAAGGCACTTTAGGGATGTATCCTGAACGAGGGTGCAGGATAGCCCTAATATTCCCCGGGGCAAACTCCAGGCTTGCGGGGAAACCGAAAGCGCTTGGAGCTCCCCCACCCTCCTCAGAGAGGTGATAGCAAGGAGAAAGGCCATCTTTACAGTAGGTAACTGGGTCCACCGACCGCTCCCTACACCAAGTGGAGAAAACACTCCACTTCAGGCCGTACATCCTCCGTGTGGACGGGGCCCTGGAGCTCAGGAGGGTCTCGACTGCTCCGGCTGTTAGACCCGCCTCTAGGTACTGTAACCCCTCAGGGGCCAGACCCACAGTCGCCATATGGCGGGGCAAGGGTGAAGAACCCGGCCCTGCGCCTGGGACAGCAGATCTCTCCTCAGAGGGACCCGCCACGGCGGGCCGTCCAGGAGCGACATGATGTCTGAGAACCACACCTGGGTTGGCCAGAACGGGGCTACGAGCAGTAGGCCGACATTGTCCTGGCGGACCCGCTCCAGAACCCCGGGAGCAGAGCAACTGGGGGAAAAGCGTACAGACGTAGCCTCGGCCACAAATGTACCATGGCGTCCAGACCCAACGGGGCTGGAGGAACGAGAGAAACCATAGCGGGCAGTGCGTAGTCTCTTGAGACGCAAACAGATCCACGTCTATGGGGCTCGAACTCTTCGCACAAGAGCTCCACCACTTCGGGGTGAAGTCTCCATTCCCCGGGCCTCAGCCCCTGCCTCAACAGCAGGTCTGCTCCCTGATTCTGCGTCCCCAGGAGATACATCGCCCTGAGCGATAGTAACCTCTGCTGGGACCACAGGAGGATCTGACGCGCCAGTCTGTCGGATCGATGCACCTGCCAGGATCCCCTTGCAAAGCGGCCGTCCATGACCGCGCCCCAGCCCGTGAGGGAGGCGTCTGTCGAAAGAACCAGCCGGCGACAAGACCCTCCCAGCACGGGCCCCTGGGACAGGAACCAAGTTTCCTTCCAAACTGATAGGGAACGAAGACACTTGTGCGTAACCCAAACCAGACGGAGAGGATTCCCCTCGGGGAAAAACCCTTGTTCCTTAGCCACCACTGCAGGGGTCTCATGTGCAGCAGTCCAGATGGTATTACGCTGGACGCAGCCGCCAGGAGACCCAACACTCGTTGAAAGTGTTTCATAGTGATGGCGTGGCCTAACTTCACCCCTTTCACGGCAGCCAATATGGTGTCGACACGTGCCGGAGACAATTGTGCCCGCATCGTTGTCGAATCCCATGCAACCCCTAGGAACGTAGCCCGTTGGGTGGGCGCCAGCACGCTCTTCTTTGCGTTGAGC
>NW_025739485.1:0-473 GCF_021292245.1 Micropterus dolomieu
TTGCTCTTATCATCTTTGCTCTTCATTGCTTTGCTCTTATCATCTTTGCTCTTCATTGCTTTGCTCTTATCATCTTTGCTCTTCATTGCTTTGCTCTTCATTGCTTTGTTCTTATCATCTTTGCTCTTATCATCTTTGCTCTTCATTGCTTTGTTCTTATCATCTTTGCTCTTCATTGCTTTGTTCTTCTCTTCTTTGCTCTTCATTGCTTTGTTCTTATCATCTTTGCTCTTATCATCTTTGCTCTTCATTGCTTTGTTCTTATCATCTTTGCTCTTCATTGCTTTGTTCTTATCATCTTTGCTCTTCATTGCTTTGTTCTTCTCTTCTTTGCTCTTCATTGCTTTGTTCTTCTCTTCTTTGCTCTTCATTGCTTTGCTCTTATCATCTTTGCTCTTCATTGCTTTGCTCTTATCATCTTTGCTCTTCATTGCTTTGCTCTTATCATCTTTGCTCTTCATTGCTTTGCTCTT
>NW_025739486.1:0-1054 GCF_021292245.1 Micropterus dolomieu
TTCATCTTGCATCGCATCTGTGTTATAACGCTGTTGCAGTTACATCACATGTCGTAATTCTGTTCTTTTAGCAGCCTGCCACTCCTGCTGAAGCCCCACAGTCTGTGGCCTCAGACTCGGACCCTGGTGCGACTTCAGCAAGTGCTGCAGCGTCTGCCGCCACCCCGAGGTCTTTCCTGCGCCCCCCGCTGAGTTTGTCAATGGTGAGTTCTTTCTAATCAATTAATCTTTTGTATGAACCATTGTGTTTGTGTTGCATCATTAAATTATATCTTTTTCTCCTTTCAGTTCACTAAATCACGTTTTGGTGGGTCAAAGTCTGACTCACTAAAGCCCAATTTAGTGGCTAGGAGGACCCCCAGCCCTTCTCCTCCTTCTCCATCCTCTGTGAGGACCCTGAGCTCTTCTCCTCTTCCTTCTCCATCCTCTGTGAGGACCCCGAGCTCTTCTCCTCTTCCTTCTCCATCCTCTGTGAGGACCCCGAGCTCTTCTCCTCTTCCTTCTCCATCCTCTGTGAGGACCCCGAGCTCTTCTCCTCTTCCTTCTCCATCCTCTTTGAGGACCCCGACCCCTGCACCATCCCCTGTGAGGACACCGACCCCTGCACCATCCTCTGTGAGGACACCGACCCCTGCACCATCCCCTGTGAGGACACCCCTGCACCATCCCCTGTGAGGACACCGACCCCTGCACCATCCTCTGTGAGGACACCGACCCCTGCACCATCCTCTGTGAGGACCCCGAGCTCTTCTCCTCTTCCTTCTCCATCCTCTGTGAGGACCCCGAGCTCTTCTCCTCTTCTTGCACCATCCCCTTTGAGGACCCCGATCTTCTTGCACCATCCCCTTTGAGGACCCCGAGCCCTGCACCATCCCCTGTGAGGACACCGACCCCTGCACCATCCTCTGTGAGGACACCGACCCCTGCACCATCCCCTGTGAGGACACCGACCCCTGCACCATCCCCTGTGAGGACACCGACCCCTGCACCATCCCCTGTGAGGACACCGACCCCTGCACCATCCCCTGTGAGGACACCGACCCCTGCACCATCC
>NW_025739487.1:0-392 GCF_021292245.1 Micropterus dolomieu
GTGAAGGAGAGAAGTGAAGGGTAGAAGTGAAGGGTAGAAGTGAAGGAGAGAAGTGAAGGGTAGAAGTGAAGGAGAGAAGTGAAGGAGAGAAGTGAAGGGTAGAAGTGAAGGAGAGAAGTGAAGGAGATAAGTGAAGGAGAGAAGTGAAGGGTAGAAGTGAAGGAGAGAAGTGAAGGAGAGAAGTGAAGGAGAGAAGTGAAGGAGAGAAATGAAGGGTAGAAGTGAAGGAGAGAAGTGAAGGAGAGAAGTGAAGGGTGGAAGTGAAGGAGAGAAGTGAAGGAGAGAAGTGAAGGGTGGAAGTGAAGGAGAGAAGTGAAGGAGAGAAGTGAAGTGAAGGGTGGAAGTGAAGGAGAGAAGTGAAGGAGGAAGTGAAGGAGAGAAGTGAAGGAGAG
>NW_025739488.1:0-2949 GCF_021292245.1 Micropterus dolomieu
CGTCCGGCCAAACTGAGCTATCGGGGGAGAAGAGCCTTGGTGAGAGAGATAAAGAAGAACCCAAAGGTCACTGTGGCTGAGCTCCAGAGATGCAGTCGGGAGATGGGAGAAAGTTGTAGTAAGTCAACCATCACTGCAGCAATCCACCAGTCGGGGCTTTATGGCAGAGTTACCCGACGGAAGCCTCTCCTCAGTGCAAGACACATGAAAGCCCGCATGGAGTTTGCTAAAAAACACCTAATGGACTCCAAGATGGTGATAAATAAGATCCTCTGGTCTGATGAGACCAAGATAGAACTTTTTGGCCTTAATTCTAAGCGGTATGTGTGGAGAACACCCGGCACTGCTCATCACCTGTCCAATACAGTCTCAACAGTGAAGCATGGTGGTGGCAGCATCATGCTTTGGGGGTGTTTTTCAGCTGCAGGGACAGGACGACTGGTTGCAATCGAGGGAAAGATGAATGCGGCCAAGTACAGGGATATCCTGGACGAAAACCTTTTCCAGAGTGCTCTGGACCTCAGACTGGGCCGAAGGTTTACCTTCCAACAAGACAATGACCCTAAGCACACCGCTAAAATAACGAAGGAGTGGCTTCACAACAACTCCGTGGCTGTTCTTGAATGGCCCAGCCAGAGCCCTGACTTAAACCCAATTGAGCATCTCTGGAGAGACCTGAAAATGGCTGTCCACCAACGTTTACCATCCAACCTGACAGAACTGGAGAGGATCTGCAAGGAGGAATGGCAGAGGATACCCAAATCCAGATGTGAAAAACTTGTTATATCTTTCCCAAAACGACTCATGGCTGTATTAGATCAAAAGGGTGCTTCTACTAAATACTGAGCAAAGGGTCTGAATACTTATGAACATGTGATATTTCAGTTTTTCTTTTTTAATAAATTTGCAAAAATTTCTGTTTTTTTCTGTCAAGATGGGGTGCTGAGTGTACATTACTGAGAAATAAAATGAACTTTTTTGATTTTTGGAAAATGGCTGCAATGAAACAAAGAGTGAAAAATTTAAAGGGGTCTGAATACTTTCCGTACCCACTGTAGATAGATAATAGATTAGATAGATTAATAGACTATCTACAAAAGTGAGGGTTTAAAGATGCAGCCACCAGTAATACATCTGTACATTGTTAGCATACTGATGCTAACAATACTAAGAATACAACATAGTTGCTTTTAAAGATATAGTTAGAAGGGATACCATCACAGACAGAATTGCAGAAATTTGCCCAGGGCATTCCACATTTCTCACATGAACGGTCGCAATACAAAGGACTAACTGACTGGTCTTCTGAACATAGTGGTGGGTGTGGGTGGTTTGTAGCAACCTGCTGTTGTGTGTGTGTAATTAAATAAAAAAGTGGATGGAAATATTTAAGTATTAGACTATAATGCAGTCAATATATGAAACAAATTAACTGAATTTCGGTGTGGACAACAGACAACATAAAAATGACGCAAGTTGATTTATACCATTGCAGACAGATCCTGCTATAATAAGATTCAATTTTATTGTTGATGCCGATTAAATTACATCTATTATTTGGAAAGTGTGCAAGAAAAAATTTTGTTAAATATTGTTGCATTAATTCTACAAGTCTTTCAAGTAGTTAGTTTGCCCATGTTGACAAGATCATCATATTGCAAAGAAAGTGACTAATTGAATGTTTCGTCAAAGTGGCACCAGCTGATCTGAACTTACCAGGGACTGTTGGTGTCATGGGTGTGGCTTTGAAGAGCACGGTGCGCATTACAGAAGAGAGCTGTTCTTGGATGCTGGGCAGGTCATTGAACTCAGACACTGATAGAGCGTAACTGGGGTCATATGATATCTTCTGCAGCTCTCTACTATCATAGTTCCTTATTCCAATGCCAATCGTAAAGATGCCCTGCTGTTTAAGAGCAGAGGCTGGTGCTTGAACACTGTCAGAAGACCTTCCGCTATTGAGAAGGATCAACATTTGAGGAACTCCTTGGAGGAGCCTGCTCCCGGAGGAGTTTGTGAAGACGTTGTCCCTGACATATTGAAGGGCTGCCCCAGTGTTGAGGGGTCTGCCTCCTCTGTGTCTCAGCCCTCTGACCGCATTCAAAATATCATCTCGTGTTTTGTATGTTTTCAGCTCGAAATGGACAAATGCATTTCTGCTGTACTGGACCACAGAGACACGATCATTGTTTTCTCCCACATTTAGTTTCTCCACCACTCTCTCAACAAAATCACGCATGGCAGGGAAGCCATTCCTTATGCCATCAGAACCATCCAGAAGGAATACAATATCCTTTTTGGCAGAGTCAACTGTAAAAAAACAGGAAGACACAAAACTTTTGCAAAAAGTATACCTGTCACCGAGAATCATTATCATGATCATCAACTGAGGGAAAAAATTTTGAAAAGCATTTACGTTGCCAACATAGGTTTAAACAAGTGAAGTAGCATTAGGTGGCAGTGAGAGACCAAAATTATTAACATACCAGATATAGTTGGTGCATGTGGGGTGACATCAATAAAAACAGCCTCCACGGAAGACTGAAGTTGCTGTTGGACACTGTGAAGGTCAGTGAATTCAGACACAGATAGAGCATAACTGGGATCGTGGGATATCTTCTGCAGTTCGATGCTATCAGAGCTCCCAGTTCCAATTGCAATGGTCAAGACACCCAGCTGTTTGAGAGCAGAGGCTGGTACATCAACACTGTCAAAAGACCTTCCACCACTTAGCAATATTAGGACCTGTGGAACTCCTTCCACACGCCTGCTTCCGGCAGAGGCCGTGAAGACATTATCCCTCAAGTACTGGAGAGCTGCTCCAGTGTTGAGGGGTCTTCCGCCTTTGTGCCTCAAACCTCTGACCGTGTCAAGGATCTCGCCCTTAGTGGTGTATGTGTTCAGATAGAACTGGACAGTTGGATCTCTGCTGTACTGAACCACTGAGAC
>NW_025739489.1:0-1569 GCF_021292245.1 Micropterus dolomieu
AGTGTCAGTAGTGTCAGCATTCTGAGATGAAAGTCAGCATTCTAAGTTTAGTGTCAGAGTTCTGAGATTAAAGTCAGCATTCTGAGTTTAGTGTCAGTTCTGAGTTCAGTGTCAGCATTCTGAGATTAAAGTCAGCATTCTAAGAAAGTGTCAGTAGTGTCAGAGTTCTGAGATTAAAGTCAGCATTCTAAATTTAGTGTCAGAGTTCTGAGATGAAAGTCAGCATTCTAAATTTAGTGTCAGTAGTGTCAGTATTCTGAGATGAAAGTCAGCATTCTATATGTAGTGTCAGTAGTGTCAGCATTCTGAGATGAAAGTCAGCATTCTAAGTTTAGTGTCAGAGTTCTGAGATTAAAGTCAGCATTCTGAGTTTAGTGTCAGTATTCTGAGATGAAAGTCAGCATTCTAAATTTAGTGTCAGTAGTGTCAGCGTTCTGAGATTAATGTCAGCATTCTAAATTTAGTGTCAGTAGTTTCAGAGATATGAGATTAAATTTAGAATGCTGACAGTAGTGTCAGAGTTCTGAGATTAAAGTCAGCATTCTGAGTTTAGTGTCAGTATTCTGAGATGAAAGTCAGCATTCTAAATTTAGTGTCAGAGTTCTGAGATGAAAGTCAGCATTCTAAATTTAGTGTCAGTAGTGTCAGTATTCTGAGATGAAAGTCAGCATTCTATATGTAGTGTCAGTAGTGTCAGCATTCTGAGATTAATGTCAGCATTCTAAATTTAGTGTCAGTAGTTTCAGAGATATGAGATTAAATTTAGAATGCTGACTTTAATGTCAATTCTGAGTTTAGTGTCAGTATTCTGAGTTTAGTGTCAGCATTCTGAGATTAATGTCAGCATTCTAAATTTAGTGTCAGTATTCTGAGTTTAGTGTCAGCATTCTGACATTAAAGTCAGCATTCTAAATTTAGTGTCAGTAGTGTCCGAGATCTGAGATTAAAGTCAGCATTCTGAGTTTAGTGTCAGTATTCTGAGATGAAAGTCAGCATTCTAAATTTAGTTTCAGTTCTGAGTTCAGTGTCAGCATTCTGAGATTAAAGTCAGCATTCTAAGAAAGTGTCAGTAGTGTCAGAGTTCTGAGGTTAAAGTCAGCATTCTAAGAAAGTGTCAGAGTTCTGAGGTTAAAGTCAGTATTCTAAATTTAGTGTCAGTAGTGTCAGCATTCTGAGATTAAAGTCAGCATTCTAAGAAAGTGTCAGTATTCTGAGTTTAATGTCAGCATTCTGAGATTAAAGTCAGCATTCTAAGAAAGTGTCAGTAGTGTCAGAGTTCTGAGATTAAAGTCAGCATTCTAAATTTAGTGTCAGTATTCTGAGATCTGAGATTAAAGTCAGCATTCTAAGAAAGTGTCAGTATTCTGAGTTTAATGTCAGTATTCTGAGATGAAAGTCAGCATTCTAAATTTAGTTTCAGTTCTGAGTTCAGTGTCCGCATTCTGAAATTAAAGTCAGCATTCTAAGAAAGTGTCAGAGTTCTGAGGTTAAAGTCAGTATTCTAAATTTAGTGTCAGTAGTGTCAGCATTCTGAGATGAAAGTCAGCATTC
This sequence comes from Micropterus dolomieu, assembly GCF_021292245.1. Taxonomy (NCBI): domain Eukaryota; kingdom Metazoa; phylum Chordata; class Actinopteri; order Centrarchiformes; family Centrarchidae; genus Micropterus; species Micropterus dolomieu. The sequence continues at coordinate 1,552 of NW_025739489.1, forward strand.
TAAATTTAGTGTCAGTAG
>NW_025739490.1:0-944 GCF_021292245.1 Micropterus dolomieu
AGCATTCTGAGATGAAAGTCAGCATTCTAAATTTAGTGTCAGTAGTGTCAGCATTCTGAGATTAATGTCAGCATTCTGAGATTAAAGTCATCATTCTAAGAAAGTGTCAGTAGTGTCAGAGTTCTGAGATGAAAGTCAGCATTCTAAATTTAGTGTCAGTAGTGTCAGAGTTCTGACATTAAAGTCAGCATTCTAAATTTAGTGTCAGCATTCTGAGATGAAAGTCAGCATTCTAAATTTAGTGTCAGTAGTGTCAGAGTTCTGAGATTAAAGTCAGCATTCTAAGAAAGTGTCAGTATTCTGAGTTTAATGTCAGCATTCTGAGATTAAAGTCAGCATTCTAAATTTAGTGTCAGTTCTGAGTTCAGTGTCCGCATTCTGAGATTAAAGTCAGCATTCTAAGAAAGTGTCAGTAGTGTCAGAGTTCTGAGATTAAAGTCAGTATTCTAAATTTAGTGTCAGTAGTGTCAGCATTCTAAATTTAGTGTCAGAGTTCTGAGATGAAAGTCAGCATTCTAAATTTAGTGTCAGTAGTGTCAGTATTCTGAGATGAAAGTCAGCATTCTATATGTAGTGTCAGTAGTGTCAGCATTCTGAGATGAAAGTCAGCATTCTAAGGTTAGTGTCAGTAGTGTCAGAGTTCTGAGATTAAAGTCAGCATTCTAAATTTAGTGTCAGCATTCTGAGATGAAAGTCAGCATTCTACATTTAGTGTCAGTAGTGTCAGCATTCTGAGATGAAAGTCAGCATTCTAAATTTAGTGTCAGTAGTGTCAGCATTCTGAGATTAATGTCAGCATTCTGAGATGAAAGTCAGCATTCTAAATTTAGTGTCAGTAGTGTCCGCATTCTGAGATTAAAGTCAGCATTCTAAGTTTAGTGTCAGTATTCTGAGATTAAAGTCAGCATTCTAAGTTTAGTGTCAGTATTCTGAGATTAAAGTCA
>NW_025739491.1:0-1069 GCF_021292245.1 Micropterus dolomieu
GTGACTTTTGAGCCCATTGACAATAAGGCAATGAAAATTTGATTTACTAAAATCAAAAACTTACATATGGCCCCTTCAAATTACAGTGAAAATAGCTTCATATTTGAAGCAACGACGGTTTCCTGGTAAGGGCTCGTCCGGGATTTGAACCCGGGACCTCTCGCACCCTAAGCGAGAATCATACCCCTAGACCAACGAGCCACAAAGCACCTTTTCTGTTTTGATGAAAGACTCAGATTTCATCAACGTTAAATTAAAGAAGAGCAAGCTTTATCTATTAAAAGCACCTACGGGTTCATAGCAAGTGCTCCCCCGGGATTTGAACCCGGGACCTCCCATTCCAAGGGCTCGTCCGGGATTTGAACCCGGGACCTCTCGCACCCAAAGAGAGAATCATACCCCTAGACCAACTAGCCGCAAAACTTCTTTTCTGATTTGATGAAATACTCAGATTTCATCAGGGCATTGTGGAGTTTCCAGCGGCCACTAGCGGTGTGGTTTTAAGATTGCAACCAGGCGTGTGCTCGTACACGTGCTGGCTTTAACTCATGAGCGAGCATAATCCGAAACACAACCGCTTTCATACAGAAATCCTGCAATAAACGCAGAAACGCCTGCATGCGGGCTGTGGCTTTTCTCCAGACATGTTCAGGCTCTGTTACTTCAATGTTCCCGTCTCAGAGGCAGATCATCACCGGCGCCGTACCTTCCATTCAGCGCAGCGAGACACCGGCATATTGGCACAGTACTCCCGAAAAAAGTGAGAGCGGCTATAGAGAGACAGGGAGACAGCTTCACACCACATGGTGGAAACTCAGGTAAACTCCCACCGCAACGTTACAGTAATGTTTTTATCAGCTTGATGTTGAACTAATCCATGCTCGTTACATGATAATGGTACAGTGACTGCATTCAGCCGACGTGCTACATCGTTAGCTCGCCTGCTGCTTTCAGTAACTGTGTATCTTTCACCGGAGGCTCAGCAATGTCAGCACAGCTAAAAGTATTGGATGATAATGAAACGGTTAGTGAGCCGGACTGAATATTATAACGAGATAGTGTCACACTT
>NW_025739492.1:0-432 GCF_021292245.1 Micropterus dolomieu
CAGTCTGTCAGTTTATTAGTAACAACAACAACAACTACAACCCAGTCTGTCAGTTTATTAGTAACAACAACAACAACAACAACTACAACCCAGTCTGTCAGTTTATTAGTAACAACAACAACAACAACTACAACCCAGTCTATCAGTTTATTAGTAACAACAACAACAACAACTACAACCCAGTCTGTCAGTTTATTAGTAATAACAACAACAACAACTACAACCCAGTCTGTCAGTTTATTAGTAATAACAACAACAACAACAACTACAACCCAGTCTGTCAGTTTATTAGTAATAACAACAACAACAACAACTACAACCCAGTCTGTCAGTTTATTAGTAACAACAACAACAACAACAACTACAACCCAGTCTATCAGTTTATTAGTAACAACAACAACAACAACAACTACAACCCAGTCTATCAGTTTA
>NW_025739492.1:452-1921 GCF_021292245.1 Micropterus dolomieu
ATTAGTAACAACAACAACAACAACTACAACCCAGTCTATCAGTTTATTAGTAACAACAACAACAACAACTACAACCCAGTCTGTCAGTTTATTAGTAACAACAACAACAACAACTACAACCCAGTCTGTCAGTTTATTAGTAATAACAAAAACAACAACTACAACCCAGTCTGTCAGTTTATTAGTAATAACAACAACAACAACTACAACCCAGTCTGTCAGTTTATTAGTAACAACAACAACAACAACAACAACTACAACCCAGTCTGTCAGTTTATTAGTAATAACAACAACAACAACTACAACACAGACTGTCAGTTTATTAGTAACAACAACAACTACAACTACAACCCAGTCTGTCAGTTTATTAGTAACACCACCAACAACAACTACAACCCAGTCTGTCAGTTTATTAGTAATAACAACAACTACAACCCAGTCTGTCAGTTTATTAGTAACAACAACAACAACAACAACTACAACCCAGTCTGTCAGTTTATTAGTAACAACAACAACAACAACTAAAACCCAGTCTGTCAGTTTATTAGTAACAACAACAACAACAACAACAATAACCCAGTCTGTCAGTTTATTAGTAACAACAAAAACAATAACCCAGTCTGTCAGTTTATTAGTAACAACAACAACAACAACAACTACAACCCAGTCTGTCAGTTTATTAGTAACAACAACAACAACAACAACTACAACCCAGTCTGTCAGTTTATTAGTAACAACAACAACAACTAACCCAGTCTGTCAGTTTATTAGTAACAACAACAACAACAACAACTACAACCCAGTCTGTCAGTTTATTAGTAACAACAACAACAACTACAACCCAGTCTGTCAGTTTATTAGTAACAACAACAACAACAACAACAACTACAACCCAGTCTGTCAGTTTATTAGTAACAACAACAACAACAACAACTACAACCCAGTCTGTCAGTTTATTAGTAACAACAACAACAACTACAACCCAGTCTGTCAGTTTATTAGTAACAACTACAACTACAACACAGTCTGTCAGTTTATTAGTAACAACAACAACTACAACACAGTCTGTCAGTTTATTAGTAACAACAACAACAACTACAACCCAGTCTGTCAGTTTATTAGTAACAACAAAAACAACAACAACTACAACCCAGTCTGTCAGTTTATTAGTAACAACAAAAACAACTAAGACCCAGTCTGTCAGTTTATTAGTAACAACAACAACAACAACAACAACAACTACAACCCAGTCTGTCAGTTTATTAGTAACAACAACAAAAACAACAACAACCCAGTCTGTCAGTTTATTAGTAACAACAACAACAACAACAACAACCCAGTCTGTCAGTTTATTAGTAACAACAACAACAACAACAATAACCCAGTCTGTCAGTTTATTAGTAACAACAACAACAACAACAATAACCCAGTCTGTCAGTTTATTAGTAACAACAACAACAACAACTACA
>NW_025739493.1:0-961 GCF_021292245.1 Micropterus dolomieu
CTGACCGCAGAAGAAGACATTACCCTGACCTTTATACTGACCGCAGAAGAAGACATACCCTGACCGTTATACTGACTGCAGAAGAAGACATTACCCTGACCTTTATACTGACCGCAGAAGAAGACATTACCCTGACCGTTATACTGACCGCAGAAGAAGACATTACCCTGACCTTTATACTGACCACAGAAGAAGACATTACCCTGACCGCAGAAGAAGACATTACCCTGACCATTATACTGACCGCAGAAGAAGACATTACCCTCACCGCAGAAGAAGACATTACCCTGACCTTTACACTGACCGCAGAAGAAGACATTACCCTGACCGTTATACTGACCGCAGAAGAAGACATTACCCTGACCGCAGAAGAAGACATTACCCTGACCGTTATACTGACCGCAGAAGAAGACATTACCCTGACCTTTATACTGACTGCAGAAGAAGACATTACCCTGACCGTTACACTGACCGCAGAAGAAGACATTACCCTGACCGCAGAAGAAGACATTACCCTGGCCGTTATACTGACCGCAGAAGAAGACATTACCCTGACCTTTATACTGACTGCAGAAGAAGACATTACCCTGACCGCAGAAGAAGACATTACCCTGACCGTTATACTGACCGCAGAAGAAGACATTACCCTGACCTTTATACTGACCGCAGAAGAAGACATTACCCTGACCGTTACACTGACCGCAGAAGAAGACATTACCCTGGCCTTTATACTGACCGCAGAAGAAGACATTACCCTGACCGCAGAAGAAGACATTACCCTGACCTTTATACTGACTGCAGAAGAAGACATTACCCTGACCGTTATACTGACTGCAGAAGAAGACATTACCCTGACCTTTATACTGACCGCAGAAGAAGACATTACCCTGGCCGTTATACTGACCGCAGAAGAAGACATTACCCTGACCTTTATACTGACCGCAGAAGAAGACATTACCCT
>NW_025739494.1:0-918 GCF_021292245.1 Micropterus dolomieu
GGACAGGAAAAGGACAGGAAAAGGAACTAAAGGAAAGGAAAAGGAACTAAAGGACAGGAAAACGAACTAAAGGACAGGAAAACGAACTAAAGGACAGGAAAACGAACTAAAGGACAGGCAGTGGAGTGAAAGGACAGGAAAACGAACTAAAGGACAGGAAAACGAACTAAAGGACAGGAAAAGGAACTAAAGGACAGGCAGTGGAGCATAAGGACAGGCAGTGGAGCATAAGGACAGGAAAAGGAACTAAAGGACAGGCAGTGGAGCATAAGGACAGGCAGTGGAGTGAAAGGACAGGAAAACGAACTAAAGGACAGGAAAACGAACTAAAGGACAGGAAAACGAACTAAAGGACAGGCAGTGGAGCATAAGGACAGGCAGTGGAGTGAAAGGACAGGAAAAGGAACTAAAGGACAGGAAAAGGAACTAAAGGACAGGAAAAGGAACTAAAGGACAGGCAGTGGAGTGAAAGGACAGGAAAAGGAACTAAAGGACAGGAAAAGGAACTAAAGGACAGGCAGTGGAGTGAAAGGACAGGAAAAGGAACTAAAGGACAGGAAAAGGACAGGAAAAGGAACTAAAGGACAGGAAAAGGAACTAAAGGACAGGAAAAAGAACTAAAGGACAGGAAAAGGAACTAAAGGACAGGCAGTGGAGTGAAAGGACAGGAAAAAGAACTAAAGGACAGGCAGTGGAGTGAAAGGACAGGAAAAGGAACTAAAGGACAGGCAGTGGAGTGAAAGGACAGGAAAAGGAACTAAAGGACAGGAAAAGGAACTAAAGGACAGGCAGTGGAGCATAAGGACAGGCAGTGGAGCATAAGGACAGGCAGTGGAGCATAAGGACAGGCAGTGGAGCATAAAGACAGGCAGTGGAGTGAAAGGACAGGAAAAGGAACTAAAGGACAGGCAGTGGAGC
>NW_025739495.1:0-539 GCF_021292245.1 Micropterus dolomieu
TCGTCCTCCTCCTCCTCGTCGTCGTCGTCCTCCTCCTCGTCGTCGTCCTCCTCCTCGTCCTCCTCCTCGTCGTCCTCCTCCTCCTCGTCGTCGTCCTCCTCCTCGTCCTCCTCCTCGTCCTCCTCCTCGTCGTCGTCGTCCTCCTCCTCGTCGTCGTCGTCCTCCTCCTCGTCGTCCTCCTCCTCGTCGTCGTCGTCCTCCTCCTCGTCGTCGTCGTCCTCCTCCTCGTCGTCCTCCTCCTCGTCGTCGTCGTCGTCGTCCTCCTCCTCGTCGTCCTCCTCCTCGTCGACGTCCTCCTCCTCGTCGTCCTCCTCCTCGTCGACGTCCTCCTCCTCGTCGTCCTCCTCCTCGTCGTCCTCCTCCTCGTCGTCCTCCTCCTCGTCGTCGTCGTCCTCCTCCTCGTCGTCCTCCTCCTCGTCGTCCTCCTCCTCGTCGTCGTCGTCCTCCTCCTCGTCGTCCTCCTCCTCGTCGTCCTCCTCCTCGTCGTCGTCGTCCTCCTCCTCGTCGTCCTCCTCCTCGTCGTCCTCCTCCTCGTCGTC
>NW_025739496.1:0-1084 GCF_021292245.1 Micropterus dolomieu
AAGGAATATATTAGAACAATGATTCTAGATCATTTGTTACTGGGTGAAGAATCCTCTTTTGAACATGTTTAGCAGTCAGTAATATTACCCTAACTTGAGCATTGACTGACTGTTGAATTCAGTAAGTGCTCCTTGTTGGGGCAGTTGAAAATGACAAAAGCAACTGGATTTTTTGGTGCCATATTTTGTGAGAATCAACCCCAGATCACTTCAAATAGAGTCACTGGTGATTATTGTGTTCATAAGTGCTTCTCTTTGGGGTTGTCTTGGTTCTGACATGTTCCTCGATTGAATCCACTCCACAGAGCTGTTTGAAGAAATTACTTCTACAATTCAGAGACAAATTTCATTGAGTGATACACTTTAACTTAAGCAACTGTGTTTTTTAATGCTTTGAAATTACTTTATAATTGGGTTGTCAATCTGATGGGATTGAATGCAACAGAGTTTTTCTCATCAAGATCTCCATTTAGTCTTTATTATTTCCTGAACACAGACACTAACTTTGTTTCTCAATACAGTAAGTGCTTTTTGTTGGGGCAGTTTTGCTGACCTCTGAATCTTCAGGTGTGTGAACTGTGTCATTTAAAAGGATCAGTAAGAGATTCACGTCAGTTTTGTTCACATTCTGCAAATGAAGTGCAAGACAAATATATATGAGTTGGGGTGGGATTCTCACATGAACCCTACATGTAGATGACAGTTTTTGGAGACATGTAATGATTCTTGCTTTCTCACAAGCTGTCTTGGGGGTCTTTTTGCAGAAAGTGCCATTTGGAGAAGAAATTCAGTGCTAACTCTGCTTCTTTGTATTGCTTTAAAGTACTCCTGATGGAGCTGCAATGGCAGGCCACCATGTGTAAATGAGTTGCATCAAGAAAACTCATTGGAGTCTAATTGACCGCTCGTCAACTTCTAATGGAATGCATGAATTTAAGATGACTGTTGTCCATCAAATACAAATAGTGCTATTGTTCATTTCGCAATGTCAAGATCAGTGAAACTTCAAGAAAAAGAAGGCGGAGTTGGGTGGCAATGGCTTCAAACTACATTTAAGATGGGCAGATCTGTGCAAGAAACACCA
>NW_025739497.1:0-1274 GCF_021292245.1 Micropterus dolomieu
GGAAAACACAGTTCAGGAGGCCGTCCTGGAGGACGACCCGACAGGCCGAGCAAATCAGGGGGAAAACACTGTTCAGGAGGCCGTCCTGGAGGGCGACCCAGGAGGCCGTGCAGACCAAAGAGATCACAGAGTTCAGGAGGTCGTCCCGGGGGATGACCCGACAGGCCGGGCAAATCAGGGGGTAAACACAGTTCAGGAGGCCGTCCCGGGTGGCCAGAGGTGAACAAAAGTTCAGGAGGGAAACCCGGAGGTCGACCGAGTAGACCAGGAGGGCAAAACAGTTCAGGTGGGCGTCCCGTGGGACGACCCATGAGGCAGGGCAGAACAAGGGGGCCACAGAGTTCAAGGGGTTGGCAGGACGGCCAACAGTGAGGCAGCAAACCCACTGGGGGCCGAGCAGGAGGCCGATGGCAAGACCTCTTTGGAGGTCGGCACCCAAAGCTTGGGTGCTCTAGAGGCACAGCTGGGCTAAGGACCACCGGCGAGACAGCTGGGCTGAGGACCACCGGCGAGACAGCTGGGCTGAGGACCACCGGCGAGACAGCTGGGCTGAGGACCATGGACCGGACACGAGGAGCTGGAGTCGGCCTGACCACGGACCGGACACGAGGAGCTGGAGTCGGCCTGACCACCGACTGGACACGAGGAGCTGGAGTCGGCCTGACCACCGACTGGACACGAGGAGCTGGAGTCGGCCTGACCACCGACTGGACAGCTGGGCTGGGGACCATGGACTGGACACGAGGAGCAGGGGTCGGCCGGACCACAGGCGGGGCTGAAGCAGGTCCATCCGCCGACAGGACACGAGGAGCAGGGGTTGGCCGGACCACCGGCGGGGCTGAAGCCGGTCCGTCCACCGACAGAACACGAGGAACAGGCTGGGCCACCAACGGAGCTGGTGTTGGTCGGACCACAGACGGGAGAACAGGTGTCGGCTGGGCCACCAACGGAACTGGTGTTGGTCGGACCACCGATGAGGGAACAGGAGTCAGCTGGGCCACCGGCGAAGCAGGTGCCGGTCGGACCACCGACGGGGCATGAGGAACAGGAGTCGGCTGGGCCACCAACAAAGCTGGTGTTGGTCGGACCACCGACGAGGGAACAGGAGTCAGCTGGGCCACCGGCGAAGCAGGTGCCGGTCGGAACCACCGACGGAGCACGAGGAACGGGAGTCGGCTGGGCCACCAACGAAGCTGGTGTTGGTCGGACCACCGACGGGAGAACAGGAGTCAGCTGGGCCACCGGCGAAGCAGGTGCCGGTCGGACCACCGACG
>NW_025739498.1:0-608 GCF_021292245.1 Micropterus dolomieu
GATGGACAGAGTGATGGACAGAGTGATGGACAGAGTGATGGAGGGATGGACAGAGGGATGGACAGAGTGATGGACAGAGTGATGGAGGGATGGACAGAGTGATGGACAGAGTGATGCAGGGATGGACAGAGTGATGGAGTGATGGACAGAGTGATGGACAGAGTGATGGAGTGATGGACAGATATGGAGTGATGGACAGAGTGATGGACAGAGTGATGGACAGAGTGATGGAGGGATGGACAGAGTGATGGAGGGATGGACAGAGTGATGGACAGAGTGATGGACAGAGTGATGGAGTGATGGACAGAGTGATGCAGGGATGGACAGAGTGATGGAGGGATGGACAGATATGGAGGGATGGACAGAGTGATGGAGGGATGGACAGATATGGAGGGATGGACAGAGTGATGGACAGAGTGATGGACAGAGTGATGGAGGGATGGACAGAGTGATGGACAGAGTGATGCAGGGATGAACAGAGTGATGGAGGGATGGACAGAGTGATGGACAGAGTGATGGAGGGATGGACAGAGTGATGGAGTGATGGACAGAGTGATGGACAGAGTGATGGACAGAGTGATGGAGGGATGGACAGAGTGATGGACAGA
>NW_025739499.1:0-852 GCF_021292245.1 Micropterus dolomieu
AAGAAGCAGACATGAGATAGACACTGCTGAGGTAAGAAGCAGGTATGAGATAGACACTGCTGTGGTAAGAAGCAGGCATGAGATAGACACTGCTGAGGTAAGAAGCAGACATGAGATAGACACTGCTGAGGTAAGAAGCAGGCATGAGATAGACACTGCTGTGGTAAGAAGCAGACATGAGATAGACACTGCTGTGGTAAGAAGCAGGCATGAGATAGACACTGCTGAGGAAAGAAGCAGACATGAGATAGACACTGCTGAGGTAAGAAGCAGACATGAGATAGACACTCCTGTGGTAAGAAGCAGGCATGAGATAGACATTGCTGAGGTAAGAAGCGGGCATGAGATAGACACTGCTGAGGTAAGAAGCGGGCATGAGATAGACACTGCTGAGGTAAGAAGCAGGCATGAGATAGACACTGCTGAGGTAAGAAGCAGGCATGAGATAGACACTGCTGAGGTAAGAAGCAGACATGAGATAGGCACTGCTCTGGTAAGAAGTAGGCATGAGATAGACACTGCTGAGGTTGTAGCAGGCATGAGATAGACACTGCTGAGGTAAGAAGCGGGCATGAGATAGACACTGCTGTGGTAAGAAGCAGGCATGAGATAGACACTGCTGAGGTAGTAGCAGGCATGAGATAGACACTGCTGTGGTAAGAAGCAGGCATGAGATAGACACTGCTGAGGTCGTAGCAGGCATGAGATAGACACTGCTGAGGTAAGAAGCGGGCATGAGATAGACACTGCTGTGGTAAGAAGCAGACATGGGATAGACACTGCTGTGGTAAGAAGCAGACATGGGATAGACACTGCTGAGGTCGTAGCAGGCATGAGATAGACACTGCTCTG
>NW_025739500.1:0-549 GCF_021292245.1 Micropterus dolomieu
ACGTGGCAGCCACGCATTTATACTCCTGCGTAGTGTCGACGTGGCAGCCACGCATTTATACTCCACGCATTTATACTCCTGCGTAGTGTCTACGTGGCAGCCACGCATTTATACTCCTGCGTAGTGTCTACGTGGCAGCCACGCATTTATACTCCTGCGTAGTGTCTACGTGGCAGCCACGCATCTATACTCCTGCGTAGTGTCTACGTGGCAGCCACGCATTTATAGTCCTGCCTAGTGTCTACGTGGCAGCCACGCATTTATACTCCTGCGTCGGGTCTACGTGGCAGCCACGCATTTATACTCCTGCGTAGTGTCTACGTGGCAGCCACGCAGTTATACTCCTGCCTAGTGTCTACGTGGCAGCCACGCATCTATACTCCTGCGTAGTGTCTACGTGGCAGCCACGCATTTATACTCCACGCATTTATACTCCTGCGTAGTGTCTACGTGGCAGCCACGCATTTATACTCCTGCGTAGTGTCTACGTGTGCAGCCACGCATTTATACTCCACGCATTTATACTCCTGCCTAGTGTCTACGTGGCAG
>NW_025739501.1:0-1673 GCF_021292245.1 Micropterus dolomieu
TAAGGTACCCTCAGGGAGGGTCTACAAAAAACAACTTCCCAAAAACAAGGAAGCGCCCACAAATGCCACAAATGAGAAAACAACACAGGATACAATAACGAATTTCGCCCTCCCTCCACTGAGGGAGTGAACCCCACCACAAGGTTCAGACTTATCGCTTGCTGCACTGTCGTTTCACCCAGCTCACCATGCCGTCTGCACTCCCCACTCTCCACACCCAGTCTGCCTGCTTTCTGCTCCTTATACCGGCTCCTGCGCTCCCGCTGATTGTAACTGGGGACAGGTGTGCACCCTAGCCTCCTGGCTGCAACATTAGAGGGGGGAAGGGCAGGACCTGCAGGGCACAGACGAGCAGCAGTACACAGACACAGGGCTCAAGGGCCGTAACAAACATTTAGTGGTGTTCCCACAGAATCCCTCTTTATCCGACCACTGTTTGATAACTTTTGAGTTTGTATTGCCGAACTACACGCCATTGGGCAAAAATTTCTATACAAGATGTCTGTCTGATAGTGCTGTAGCTAAATTTAAGGATGCGATTCCATCAGCTCTAAATACATTATCTAGTCACAAAGTAACGGAGGACTCCTTTGCTAATTTCAGTCCCTCCCAAATCGATCATCTTGTTGATAGTGCTGCAGGCTCGCTGCGAATGACACTCGACTCTGTAGCCCCTCTAAAAAAGAAAATACTAAAACAAAGACGGTTAGCTCCATGGTATAATACTGAAACTCGCAAATTAAAGCAAATATCGCAGAAACTTGAGAGGAATTGGCGTTAGTCAAGATAGTCTTAAAACTTATAGGAAGGCCCTCCGTAATGCCAGAGCAGCGTACTACTCATCATTAATAGAGGAAAATAGGAACAACCCCAAGTTTCTTTTCAGCACTGTAGCCAGGCTGACAGAGAGTCACAGCTCTATTGAACCAAGTATTCCCATAGCTCTCAGTAGTTACGACTTCATGAGCTTCTTTAATGATAAAATTCTAGCTATTAGAAACAAAATTCACCAAGACCTGCCCTCAACTGGCACCGACTTATCTCTTAACTCATGAACCTTAGAAACAGCTGTAGAACCAGATATATGTTTAGACTGTTTTGCTTCCCTCAATCTTTACCAACTAACTTCAATAATTTCTTCTTCTAAACCATCAACCTGCCTCTTGGACCCCATCCCGACTAGGCTGCTTAAAGATGTTTTACCCTTAGTCAGCACCTCTATACTAGATATGATCAATCTATCTCTATCAACAGGCTATGTACCACAGTACTTTAAAGTAGCTGTAATTAAACCTCTTCTGAAAAAGCCCAAACTTGATCCAGATGTTTTAGCAAACTATAGACCTATATCTAACCTTCCATTTCTCTCTAAGGTTCTGGAGAAAGCAGTTGCTAAACAGCTGTGTGACTTTCTACAGAGCAATAGTTTATTTGAGGATTTTCAGTCAGGATTTAGAGCTCATCATAGCACAGAGACAGCACTGGTGAAAATTACTAATGACCTCCTTATTGCATCAGACAAAGGACTTGTCTCTGTACTGGTTTTATTAGATCTTAGTGCTGCATTTGATACCATTGACCATCAGATCCTATTGCAGAGACTGGAACATTTCATTGGCATTAAAGGAACCTCTCTAAGCTGGTTTAAGTCTTATTTATCAGATCGATTTCAG
>NW_025739502.1:0-5417 GCF_021292245.1 Micropterus dolomieu
TGCTACATGGCTGTGTATAGCTGCTACATGGCTGCTGCATGGCTGCGTATAGCTGCTACATGGCTGTGTATAGCTGCTACATGGCTGCTGCATGGCTGCGTATAGCTGCTACATGGCTGCGTATAGCTGCTACATGGCTGTGTATAGCTGCTACATGGCTGCTGCATGGCTGTGGATAGCTGCTACATGGCTGCTGCATGGCTGTGGATAGCTGCTACATGGCTGCTGCATGGCTGCTGCATGGCTGTGTATAGCTGCTACATGGCTGTGTATAGCTGCTACGTGGCTGCTGCATGGCTGTGGATAGCTGCTGGATGGCTGCTGCATGGCTGCTACATGGCTGCTGCATGGCTGTGTATAGCTGCTACATGGCTGCTACATGGCTGTGTATAGCTGCTACATGGCTGTTACGTGGCTGCTGCATGGCTGTGTATAGCTGCTACATGGCTGCTACATGGCTGCTACATGGCTGCTACATGGCTGTGTATAGCTGCTACATGGCTGCTACATGGCTGCTACATGGCTGCTACATGGCTGTGTATAGCTGCTACATGGCTGCTACATGGCTGCTACATGGCTGTGTATAGCTGCTACATGGCTGCTACGTGGCTGCTGCATGGCTGCTACATGGCTGCTACGTGGCTGCTGCATGGCTGTGTATAGCTGCTACATGGCTGCTACATGGCTGCTACATGGCTGTGTATAGCTGCTACATGGCTGCTACATGGCTGCTACATGGCTGCTACATGGCATTGTATAGCTGCTGCATGGCTGAAACACTGATTGTCTCATTGACGGTCGCCTCGTTGCATTCAGTCAGGACACACTGAAAGACAAAATGTCTCATACCTTTCTTTGATTTGTTTTGCAGCCTGTAAGAGAAAACAGATAAAATTCACCTTAAATAGGGGAGTTGTAATGGGGCAGTGGAAAAGACTCATGCCTTTGGTGGGAGAGACCTGGGTTCAATCCCCCACTTTGACACATCCACCATTGTGTCCCTGAGCAAGACACTTAACGCCTAGTTGCTCCAGAGGCGTGCGACCTCTGATATACATAGCAATTGTAAGTCGCTTTGGATAAAATCATCATCTAAATGAATTTTTTTTGCTTGTTACTACTTTTTTTTACGCTTAATAGTGAATGAATCATGATTTCAGACACTTTGTATTTCTTCATCTTCCTCCAATCCTACCTTTAGGAATTCTTCTTCGTTGGTGATGGTCAGCGTTTGATTTGCAAACTCAAGCAGTTCTTCACACGACAGCAGAGCAAACTTTCCCTCCAACAGCTGCTTCTGAAAAATCACAAACAAGTCTGATAAGTACTATAGAAAACTAACTAATGAATGAACCTTCAGAGAACACCTGAGTTCATTGAAGCAGCTATGTTCTCAGTTGGTAGAGTGGATCATCCACTGATCACAGGATTAGTGGTTCGATTCCCTGGCTCCTCCTGACTACATGTCAAAGTGTCTTTGGGCCAGACACTGAACCCTGGGCTGATCCTGACGGTCAGACCAGCAGCTTGGTGCCATTAGTGAGTGATTCTAGATAAGTGTTATTTAAATGTGCTAGAAATTAAAAATACCTTGAGTGGGAAAATGAGAAATTATTTTCTTTCTGCAAATTTAATAATTTTCCTTTCAATGTTCTCCTTTTATAATATTAGAACATAAAATATTAAAATTTTAAAGGTTTTCTAACACATTAAAAATATTTACTTTGCCTCAAGTTTCACATGTCATTAGTAATTCATATCTTTTAACTCCTACATAAAATGCATTCTGATCCCTACATAATTTTAAAATAAGATAACAAACAGAAGTTTAAAAAAATATAATCAAACAACCAAATCAACAAAATGAAAAAAGTTTAAGTTAAACAAAAGCTTCTTTACATGAAGCTCCGCCTCTTTCCTCTGCTTCTCCTCTTTAATGACGCCACAAAGCTCTGCCTCCTTCTCCTCCAGGGCGGAGCGGAGCTGCTCAAGTTCCGCCTCCAGCTCTGACATCACCTTACATGACTCCACCTGATTGGACAAACAAAGTTTACTTAAGTTTTTATTTATTTATTTTTTTCTCTCCCTCCAAAGCCCCTCCCTCTGTGCCCTGTCAGCCAATCAGCTGCTGACCTGCAGTCCAGTCAGTGTGTTGTCAACTGTTTCCAGGAAGTTTTGGAGTTCTTCGTTCTTATTGGTTAATGTGCTGATGATCCTGCGAAGAGCTTCCTGTTTAACACACAAACATACGTTTTTTTAGTTTAAAAACAAAATTCAGTTTTTTTGAAGTGTAACAGATTTGATTTTAAGAATGTAACAGATGCTGTAGTTTAACTGTGCTGTAGTTTGACAGTGTTGTTTGACAGTGTTGTTTGACAGTGCAGTAGTTTGACAGTGCAGTGCAGTAGTTTGACAGTGCAGTAGTTTGACAGTACAGTGCGGTAGTTTGACAGTGCAGTGCGGTAGTTTCACAGTGCAGTGCGGTAGTTTGACAGTGCAGTGCAGTAGTTTGACAGTGCAGTAGTTTGACAGTGCAGTGCGGTAGTTTGACAGTACAGTGCGGTAGTTTGACAGTGCAGTGCGGTAGTTTGACAGTGTAGTAGTTTGACAGTACAGTGCGGTAGTTTGACAGTGCAGTTCGGTAGTTTGACAGTGCAGTGCAGTAGTTTGACAGTGCAGTGCAGTAGTTTGACAGTGCAGTAGTTTGACAGTGCAGTGCGGTAGTTTGACAGTGCAGTGCGGTAGTTTCACAGTGTAGTAGTTTCACAGTGCAGTACAGTAGTTTGACAGTGATGTGCAGTAGTTTGACAGTACAGTGCGGTAGTTTGACAGTGCAGTGCAGTAGTTTGACAGTGCAGTAGTTTGACAGTGCAGTACAATAGTTTGAATATGCAGTGCAGTAGTTTGGCAGTGCAGTGCATATCTGCCTGTATCATGTGGTTGTATTTGCATATGTGTGTCTTGTACATGAAGCACTGTGTAACTGAACTGTGATTAAAATTAAAAATAATAATTGTTATTAAACAGATGTGAGGCTTCAGGAGCGTCACTCAGGTGTGACCTGACGCACTCACAGCTGTGACAAGGTGCACCTTGATGCCAGGTGCGCGGATGCTCAGAGAGAGGGAGACAGAGAGAGAGTGAGAGAGAGATCTGCAGAGACAAACACCTAAACTGTTTTTAAATAATTTTATTCAGACTGATTCTGACTCGACAAGAGAGAGAGGGGGGTGGAGGCTGCTAGCAGCTAGCTAATCCTCTCTCTCTTTCTCTGTCTGTCCGCGTGCTGTCTGTGTCTCTGTCTGCCGACAATCGGATAATATCGATCATGGATTGATCAGAGTCTTACCTTCTGAGTGTCCATCACCTGAGAGAGAGAGACAGAGACAGAGAGAGAGAGAGAGAGAGAGAGAGAGGGGAGACCAGAGGGGGACGGAGCCACTGACTGGAAGTGACTTCACAATACACGTCATCACACACCCACTTCCGGCCTGGAGTGTCAAAATAAGAATCGTAAAATAAGTAAAGTTGGCCCATAAAAGAGAGGTTTACAGGAGATCGTTTTTGCCTTTGTTGTGTTTTTATTCTTATTTTCTCGTATTTTGTTGTGTTCGGTTAGTGTTTATGCTGCTAAACAGAAGTTCATTGTTGTGAGCACAATCACATCAAATATACACGGTATTGTGTGTATTTATATAAAGTACTGTACATGCACTTTAGGCAGGTGTGGAGAAGATGCTATAAAGTAAGAATACTTCTACTTTGCGGTACTTTTACCTCAGTAAAAACGAGTAGTTTACACATGCGCGCGCACACAGACACAAGATGGCGGACCGCGGCAGCAGCAGTTTCTCCACAACAAAAAGGCCGATGTAAAAGTTCTCCCGGACTTTGGTAAACTCCACTTTCCCATTCTGACCGGAGACATGAGCGGCCTCTGCCGCCTCTAACGCCTCGTTTAACGGCCGCCGGTGTTTCCCCGGTGATGTCCGCGTGAATCCGCCGACCGAAGAGGATATTAGTCATTTTCTCAAAACTGGCAAGGTAAGAACGGCCGTGCGGTTAGCTTAGCTTCATGCTAACTGTTTGTTTTGGTTGGAGGTCGGTGTTTGGACGGGTCTGTGGGCAGACCGGGGCCGGGTACCGGGTTTAACCGGAGCTGGAGGAGGAACGCGGTGTTTGTGGAACCGACTGGCGGTGGATGTTTCTGGGTGTGTTGTGCTAAAGTGACGGTAAAGTAACGTTAGCGGGTCAGCCACAGCCGGACTGTTAGCTAACGTTAGCTAACTGCTATGGTCACAGGGCATGTACACGGATACTGTGTACTACTACAGTAGTATTACAGATACTAATACTGCCTACTGTTACAGCACAACACTACTGCAGTAACGTTACTACAAATACTAATGCCTACCGTTACAGTACAACACTACTGCAGTGCTACAAATACTAACACTGCCTACTGTTACTGCAGAGTACTACTACATTCAATTCAGTTTTATTTATATAGCGCCAAATCACAACAACAGTTCTTTCACAGCGCTTTTCATAAAGAGCAGGTCTAGACCGTACTCTGTGATGCTATTTACAGAAGCCCAACAGTTCCCACCAAGAGCAGCACTAGGAGACAGAGGCAAGGAAAAACTTCCTTTAAGAGGCAGAAACCTCGAGCAGAACCATGGCTCAGGGTGGGCGGCCATCTGCCTCGACTGGGGGGGAGGCGGTCCTTGAAATTTGCATGTCCTGATCAAAGATAACTCCAAGATTCCTCACAGTGGTGCTGGAGGCCAGGGCGATGCCATCAAGGAAAACTATATCTTTAGATAATGCGTCACGGAGGTGCTTAGGCCCCAGAAAAATAACTTCAGTTTTATCTGAGTTTAACATGAGAAAATTACAGGTCATCCAGGTTTTAACATCCTGAAGGCACATTTGAAGTTTAGCTAACTGATGAGTTTCATCTGGTTTGATCGATAGATATAACTGAGTATCATCTGCATAACAATGAAAGCTTATGGAATAATTCCTGATAATATTGCCTAAAGGAAGCATATATAAAGTGAACAGGATTGGTCCGAGGACAGATCCTTGAGGAACTCCATGACTAACTTTGGCGTGCATGGAGGACTCATCGTTAACATGTACAAACTGAAATCGATCTGATAAATAGGACTTAAACCAGCTTAGAGCGGTTCCTTTAATGCCAATGAAATATTCCAGTCTCTGCAATAGGATCTGATGGTCAATGGTATCAAATGCAGCACTAAGATCTAATAAAACCAGTACAGAGACAAGTCCTTTGTCTGATGCAATAAGGAGGTCATTAGTAATTTTCACCAGTGCTGTCTCTGTGCTATGATGAGCTCTAAATCCTGACTGAAAATCCTCAAATAAACTATTGCTCTGTAGAAAGTCAC
>NW_025739503.1:0-404 GCF_021292245.1 Micropterus dolomieu
TGGAGACTGAAACACAGTGAGGTGGTGGTGGTGGTGGTGGTGGAGACTGAAACACAGTGAGGTGGTGGTGGTGGTGGAGACTGAAACACAGTGAGTTGGTGGTGGTAGTGGAGACTGAAACACAGTGAGGTGGTGGTGGTGGAGACTGAAACACAGTGAGGTGGTGGTGGTGGTGGAGACTGAAACACAGTGAGTTGGTGGTGGTAGTGGAGACTGAAACACAGTGAGGTGGTGGTGGTGGAGACTGAAACACAGTGAGGTGGTGGTGGTGGTGGAGACTGAAACACAGTGAGTTGGTGGTGGTAGTGGAGACTGAAACACAGTGAGGTGGTGGTGGTGGAGACTGAAACACAGCGAGGTGAGGGGGGGGAGGGTGAAACACAGTGAGGGGGGGGGGGGGAGGG
>NW_025739504.1:0-4596 GCF_021292245.1 Micropterus dolomieu
CCGCTAAAATAACGAAGGAGTGGCTTCACAACAACTCCGTGGCTGTTCTTGAATGGCCCAGCCAGAGCCCTGACTTAAACCCAATTGAGCATCTCTGGAGAGACCTGAAAATGGCTGTCCACCAACGTTTACCATCCAACCTGACAGAACTGGAGAGGATCTGCAAGGAGGAATGGCAGAGGATACCCAAATCCAGATGTGAAAAACTTGTTGCATCTTTCCCAAAACGACTCATGGCTGTATTAGATCAAAAGGGTGCTTCTACTAAATACTGAGCAAAGGGTCTGAATACTTATGACCATGTGATATTTCAGTTTTTCTTTTTTAATAAATTTGCAAAAATTTCTACAGTTCTGGTTTTTTTTCTGTCAAGATGGGGTGCTGAGTGTACATTACTGAGAAATAAAATGAACTTTTTTGATTTTTGGAAAATGGCTGCAATGAAACAAAGAGTGAAAAATTTAAAGGGGTCTGAATACTTTCCGTACCCACTGTATATTTTAACACACCAACATCATAACATCCAAATCTATCATAACACACCAACCACCAAAGCTCTTCACTTTAAATGAACAGAAGTGGCGAATTTTGTAGTTGCCATAGCCATGCCAATTGCAGCATTCACATATATATGCGCTAATATCCTTGTGGGCATGTAACCTTGTGGGCATGTAAGCATGCACCTTAAGGGAATTTTCTCCTACCTCATTAAAAACTCTAGAATCTACGAACTTGCAAAGTTTTACTGATGGACACAAGATGTCTCCTACTGCAGGCCCATGTTCAGTGTATTTGCACTTTATAGTTTTAAGGTTCTACATCACATTAAATTAATATTGGATCATTTAAATTATATATTAATAATAATTAAGAAATTCATTGTGATATCACAAATCATGCCAGTAGGCCTGCCTCTTTAAAACTGGATTTTTGCTGAGCTAAGAGAAACTTCCCAATTTCAGCGGATGAGTGTGAGAACAGCCTTCTTGTTTCAAACTCTGGACATACATGTTTGAGCTTTACTGTGCAGAATAATGTAGAATAGATTTGAATGTACTTAAATGATCCCCACAAGGGAAATTCTCATATTACTGCAGCATGACATAGCTGTGATAATATGTGAATTTCCCCTGTGGAGATCAATAAAGTGCCTTCTATTCTACATCATTCCGCAGCGTACAGCTCAAACATCCAACAAGAGGAACAAGAATAAAAACATTTTTAGTGGAGGGCTCTAAGTAAAAGATGTTAAAATCTAAATGTATTTCAAAAATAAATAACAAAACATCAACGACGTTTTTCTCATGTGTATATTACAGGGGGATCAAACGAAAATAATTTATATTATATTTAATTGATAATTTTGTTATTGATCATCAAGTTTGAGTTGGACAAACGTAAATCAGTTTCATTTAGTTAATGTAATTATTTCAGCTTGGCTGTATTTGATAAAAATGAGTTAGGCTAACTCACTTACATTCTGTTGAATAAATTTGACAGAAATGAATTAGAATACCTAATTTACATTCTGCTGAATGAATGTACCGAGTTTGAGTTGAGGCTACATATATTTATTGGATGGAAATCCTGGCCACAACTTAATTGAGTTCATCCAATGAGTGATATTTCATAGAGTATATACCACTAGCATTTTATATTAAAACACAACAACTTTTTTTTATTGACTCAACTCTCAAATGATGGAGTGAAAGACACTTTTCATTGATTTTTTTTTTAAAATTTCTTTCAGTGTATGAGTTGTGCTTGTAATGCATAAAATATGTTATCTAAAATGGAATAATGTCATTTGTTTCTGTATAGCTATAGTGTTATAGCTGAAACACAGATGCAGACTGCATTTCAAGTGTTATCAGGATCTACATTTAAATGGGAATTAATTGGAAAATTTGGAATTAACTTACTCGTATTATTCTTCTTCCAACTGATGCTGATTCAGCGGTGAGAACCTCCATGACAGTCATATTGGTGACCACTCCTCTCCTGTGTCCCGTTGAACAGATGATGTACCCAGAGAGAAGGCCGTAGAACTCCTCAAGATTCTGAACTGTGGGATTTCTTTCCAATGTGAATGTAAAGTAGCATGAAAGGTTCAAGTTGAGACACTGCTCTTCTGCCACCAAAGCATTTGGGAAAAATATTTTCCTTAAGGCTCACCAAGTGCTGCTGGAATTTCCTTGCCAGCCTTCGTCAGAAATGTGGCTGCCATTAACAAGCATCTCTGAAACAAAAGAGAATAGGTTCTCAGTCTTTTTCTAGACCTACACCTCATGTTCTAGTCCTTCTCAAGGTGACACGGGAACTGCGATAATGGGGTGGTGGTCTAGCATTAAGGGATCTGTGATGAGATAGAACACAAGAAGGTTGTGAGATCGATCCCAGCGGTTGCCAATGGGGGAACGAGACATGACCCAATCTCTGTGCGCTTCTTCTTCTGTTTCCTTACAATTCTCTTTTATTGATTGCACTATTCATTAACTCTTCCTTCTTCCCCTAGGTATTTACCCCATTGATGCTGTATGTGCTATTAGCTCTTAGTAGTACTTATTGCAGCTCTTACCTGTATCTATTGTCACTTGTAGATCTCTTACTGCATTAATGCTCTGTTGATGCTTGTATGTTGTTCAAACAAAGTAAGTCACTTTGGATAAAAGCTTCTGCCAAATTTTGACAAAGTGGTTTGTAAGTGATTTGGATATTTAAGTACTTGAACATTCCAATACTTGACAAGTGCGACTTACTGTATTTCCTTATGCGCACTTCTTGCCTATGGGCAAGAGAATCCTGCCACCTTTTTTTTTCCATCTGGGACTGCAATGTGACTAAAGACCCCTGCAATGACGCTACTTGTAGAAATTTTAGGAAGCACATAACATTGCCAATCCGGATTTTTTGAGTGGTGATGGCGAGGTGCCTCAGACTGTTGGTCCATCTAAGGTGGGAATCACATACATCGTACATTAACATTCAATAATAACTGTAATAACAATATACTAAAATAGGGATGTACCAAAAGTAATTTACTGGATAAGTCTCTCACTGTTGTTGAGAAAGGAGAAGGTCAGCGAAGGCGCTTGCTTGTCCGTCATGAAGTAGGCCCACGCTCGGACATGCTGGACTCTTTCTTCAGCATTTTCCACATCCTTTTTGGTTTGACCGGAAATGTGCTTAAACAAGGTGTGAAGTAGCTTCTCTGTGAATGGAAGTACAGTGACAACCCAGAAAAGGTTTGTCATACATATGTAGTGTAAAGCCCAAATGTAGTGAAAAATATGTTCGCAAAAGAACTGGAAGAGTGAGGACAGTGATTTAGGATTTTTTTTTTAAATGAATGCGTTATAAAACATGATAGAAAATCTCCATACCAAAGTGTGGGAATGTAGCTTCATTACCTGGCTTTGTCCACTCATACTTCTTCTCTGGTGGTGGTGCACATGCTTGGCCTTTGCCTTTTCCTATTGCCTTGTACTTTGTACTTTAATTTTGAGTAGCCAGATATTTTCTTTTAATCTTGTGCAATTACTGCACTTCTCTTGGGGGACAGGCTGTTTGGTCTTTCAATGCATTCATCAGTGACTGAGCCCTCACTCTCACTTTCAGTTCCTGAGAGCTGCTGAATGTCTGAATGTTGGACGTTCTAAACTTCTTGAGGGCCTCTAGGTTAGCATGCTGTTTCGCCTTCAGCATGACTTTTTTGTGATGCGATGCCTGTAATGACAGTATTATTTCACTAAGCTTTCACAAAGACAGTCTGTTTCCACAGTTAAATTGAGATTATCATAATAAAAAAATACTAACAGTGAAATTTAATGCGGACATTAATCAGTTGGTTATCAAACCTTTAAGCTTTACAGACTGGTAGCATCAAGGAATTATTGAAATACCATATCTATCAATTTATCTTGTTTCATAATTTATTGACTGGGAAATACTTACATTCCAGAGCAATGCCGGAATAAATAGTTCTGACGTTTTTGTCACTGCACGATATTTTAGCAAGTGCTGCCGAACAGAAGCAAAGGGCACCTGGCGTAGAGGACAATTCAGTTTCCTGTGGGAGCAATTCAATGAAATTATTGAAGTATTTCAAACGTCTCAAAACACCTTACAATGGAACATTTAAAGCACAAAGCCTTTGAAAATACATGGAAGACTTGGCATTCTAATGGTACTTTTACATTGCAGGTACCGGCTCAACTCGACTCTACTCAATTGGCTTTTGGCCCGGCCATCCCCTGTTTTCCACTGCAGATAGTACCCTCTGAGCTGGTCATCATAGCAATGCCACGCACAACTGCTGCGACGTAATGTTTAATGTCTCTTCAGTTCTGTGAGCTGTGTTTCCTCCGCTCCGCCATGGTTGCTGGAGTCATCTGCTGCGTTGGCTGCAGTGGTCTGAGGGGTCATAGTCCACAAGCTGACAGGCCGGTTGGCCTGCTAGCTGCCCCCGCCAGCACTTGTGAAGATCCTCAACTCCTAAAACATTTGAGCACATTTTTTGATCTGCCATCAATTTTTGGAAAACTGCCAATATTGGAAATCTACACAGTTGATTTCTCACCTCAAAACTTCTCAGAA
>NW_025739505.1:0-4871 GCF_021292245.1 Micropterus dolomieu
AGAAATTGTTATCCTTTAATGTTCACAACAAAATGCTTCAGATGTTTTATTCTTCTTTTATTGAAAGTGTGTTGGCCTTCTGCATCATCTGCTGGTTTGGTAATGCTACTGAGGCACAGAAGAAGTCTGTAAGGAAAACAGTAACAATGGCCAGTAAACTATTAGGGATCAAGTTACCAAGTGTGGAATGCATTTATAGGGAAAGGGTAAGGAACAAGGCAAAAACCATTGTGGGAGACAAGAGGCACCCCCTTGCCTCTTCATTCGAACTACTGCCTTCTGGGCGACGATATTGCCTCCCTCTATTTACCAAAAATAGATCAAAGTTTTCATTTGTGCCTCAAGCAATTAAGCTTTTAAATATGTAAGTTAATAGGTAGGATACTCAGCTGGTCTGGTATTGCCTAATCAAATAGGTAGTAAAAGTGCAGGGTATGGGGAAATATGTGTTAAGTGTATTAGTATGTGACTTTGTATATTTAAAGGTTCTCTTTTGGTGTATATGTATGATGTATGTTTGTAATGCCTACTTGATTGCCATGCAAACAAATTTCCTTACGGGGACAAATAAATGTACTTACTTAAATGTACTGATGTTACACGCATCATGCGCGCGCACATGAATACGTTTTTGCTGGCCTTTTACTAGTGCAGGTGTTCTGAGTTAATTAGCTGATTAGAGTGTGGCACCAGGTGTCTTCAATATTGAACCTTTTCACAATATTCTAATTTTTTGAAATACTGATTTTGGAGTTTTCATTAGTTGTCAGTTATAATCATCAAAATTAAAAGGAATGAACACTTGAAATATATCAATCTGTGTGGAATAAATGTACACATTATACAAGTTTCACTTTTTTGAATGGAATTACTGAAATAAGTCAACTTTGATATTCTGATTATATGACCAGCACCTGTATTATTACTGTCAGCTACGACAACGCCACCGCCACCTGGGGAATTTCACCCCAGGAAGTATAATCTAAAGTTGACCACACAGCAACATTTCAGTAGAAAGCACACAGGTACGTTTTACTTGGGGAGGGAGGGACTGAGACAGTGTTTCATTCACATAAAAATATTCTTTATTTTTAAATGAACATGTCTCTAAAATCTCTTAAGAAGCAGCCATTTGCCTAAACAGTTCTGACATGGAGCACCCAAACGAAAACAATTCACAGAAAAATATAAATTCAATCAAAGTAAAAGTGCTGAGGCGGCTATGGCTCAGGAGGACGAGCCTGTTGCCTGTTAATCGGAAGGTCGGTGGTTCAATCCCTGGCTCCTCCAAGCTGTGTGTTAAAGTGTCCTTGGGCAAGATACTGAACCCTGACTGGCCCCTGGTGGCTGTTCTGCCAGTGTGTGAATGTTAGTTTCTGTTTGAGCACTTAGGCTCAGTGAATGAATGGTGAATGCAGATGTAGTGTAAAAGTACTTTGAGTGGTCAAAAAGACTAGAAAGGTGCTATACAAATACAGAGCATTTAATTCAGGCAAATAAATTCAAACAAAGCAAATTCACCCAAAACAAATTATTAGTTAAACCAAAGCAGATTGTTAATTCAAAGAAAGCAAAGAAAGCAACGCATAAATGAAAAGCACAGTCAGAAGGACAAGGCATAAATATAAGTCCAGCTAGAAGTTAATTAAAGCTAACAACACTAAAAGGAGCAGCCGAACTATCAGAGGCAACTCAATTAGGAGGCAATTCAACTGTCACTGAGAGGCAGGACAGCGGGTAGAATGAGGCTCTCCTGCAACCACACCTGACACCACATGCAACAATCGGTAACCTAATGGGCAGCGGAGGATGACTGACGTAAGGCCCGGAGAAGGGGAATCCTCCCACACACGCACGTGAGGACGAAATATGCAACAGACAGTCAGGAAGAGAAGCCTGCGAGCAATCAACTTACTGTTAAGCTGATGATACACAAGGCAACTTTTTGAGCAATGTTGCTGGGCAATCTTGTTGGGGGCAAGTCCACTGAATACTGCAATGCTGATGTCAGTGTTGCGAGGAAAGGGGCAGATAATGCGGAAGGAAGGAGCTTTAAACCCTCCCGCGCCCACTCAGTCAATCCCTGCCGACACGCCCACCTCACAGCATCACTTCCTACAGCTGTACTGTCACATTCGCTGGCAAAAATCAATTGACATAATACCGGTGGTACACAGGATATTAATTTTGTTCGTGTTAGCTGGTGAAGTAATGTGACTCTCTCCGTGAGTTTCTGGTGTGGCTGTGTTTTACCCGACGACATCTGAATCTCGTTTGGTCGGACAGGCTTCATCACCTAAACTTTATTGTTGTTTTAATCCTTACATGGAGTCTGTGTTGGAGTCAATGTTTTGTGGTGTTAGTGGACTGCATGTCGTCAGCTACGGTGTTGTCTCTGTAGTCTGAGAGGCTCAGGAGCGCGTGCTGAGCTGCCGACCTGTGTCCTCACATTTATAGCAGAACAGTAGCTGATGCAAGCAACTGAGAAAACAGGTGTGTGCTTCATTTCTAAGTGAGTTCTGAGCCCAATGACAAAGCAATGAAAATTTGATTTATGATGATTCAACTGTAGGCAAGACTTGTCAATTCTGATTCGATTATATAAATCCTTTGTTGGGGGCAGCCCTACTGACCAACATCTTTAGCATCACTAACAATGGAGAGATGTGATTTTACCACTTGTGGGACAAAAATGTAACAGTTGTCCTGCTTTTCAACTCTGTTGACAGACATGCTTAACTTTTAATCTAAGGTAATCTGTGTTTTGCGTGCATTTATTTAGCAAGGCTGCATGTCTTTACTATCCCGTGCCTACAGCCTTGTTCTGTATTCATGATTTTATCAGATGAGAATATTGTTTTCTTCTACATTCATAGATTAATGTAGCAGCAACTGTCAGGATAAGTAAGGTTTCACAGTACTAAGAAAGAAAGGCCTCTAATTAACCTCTGCTGAATAGTTGCTCCATCAGGCATTAACCCTAAAACTGAGAAAGAGAAAAGTCTACGGTCATGCATATGTCAAATACAGGAAAAGAGAAAAGAGTAAAGTTTTTACATTTACAGAGGCCCAACGGGTATTTCACAAGAGCTGACGATTACCAACAATGTGGCTATGTTCTATAAGGTTTGAGAAACTCTTTCCATTTAATTATAAATGGAGCTTTTCCTTAAGGATAGCAAGTGAACAGATTGTAACGCCCAACATGTAGAACAACTAATTTATGGTCAACAAGGTTGTTTCATGGTAAAAATAACATTAGCACTAACTGGCTAAATAACACAATCAGACTCAGGTCTGTTTAACATTTGATCAGATTAACATTAAGTACATTAGTAGAGCAATGACTCTTTTGTAAAGCTACAACATCCACTGTGCATTCTGAAGACAGTAAATGAGCAATTTTAAATACCAATACTTTCTTAATTCAACTAAGCAAGACTTGACTGATCTGAGTGAATAATGGCTTTTTGGACACAAAATAATTCAAAAGAATAGCGCATTTTGTGCACTTCAGTTCATCCCAACCAAGACCCATGATCAATACAGTGAGGACTAAATATCATGTCATATTAGTGTTAAGATTGGTAAACAACCTTGTTACACAACACTGTTTTCTAGCAGTGATTCGTGGGCTTATGTAATCATTCACATCTTGGCTTAGAGAGTTGGGCTATAGTACAGATGCTGCTGTAAAAAGCTTAAGATCTTCCTCCAGGCATCTTCCTGAGCATCTGAATGGGGTTTGGTTTGTCCTCCCCACAGCAATATCACTGAAACACACAATGTTGTATTTAAGAGAAGCTTCTAAGTAGCAAAATCTAAAATTAAAAAACAGCTGGAGGATTTTAATGGAATGTAAGGCAGAATAAAATACATTGACACCAAGGAGGGAAGTCGGTTAACTTTTGTAACATCAAAAATAGTAATAATTCAAGCCATAGTTTGTGCCTCAGGCAAGCATTGTTGAGGTAAAAACCCACTGCTGTCAGAGTAGTGAGTAATAATAATAATCATCTTTATTTGTAGAGCACTTTTCAAAAACAAGTTACAAAGTGTAAAATACCCAAAAAACAATAATACAGAAACAATACAAGATAAAAGCAAGAAAACACAGAAAAGACTGAAATACACATTTAAGATAAATATAAAATAAGTAAAATAAAAGGGTCAAAAAATAAAGTCAAATAAGATCGGGAAAGGCTCTCCTATAAAAGTGTGTTTTAAGAAGGGACTTAAAAGAGTTCACTGACTCAGCCGACCTGATTTCCTCGGGCAGGCTGTTCCAGAGCCTCGGGGCCCTGACAGCAAACGCTCTGTCCCCTTTAGTTTTCAGACAACAGACCTCTGCCCGAGGATCTCAAGGTACGTGCTGGAGTGTATGGGACTAAAAGGTCAGAAATATAACAAGGCGAGAGACCATGAAGAGCTTTAAAAGTGATCAATAGAATTTTAAAGTCAATTCTAAAACATACTGGGAGCCAGTGTAATGAAGCTAAAATAGGAGTAATGTGGTCATATTTCTTTGTTCTGGTTAAAAGCCTGGCAGCTGAGTTCTGGACAGGCTGGAGTAGATCAATAGATTATTGGGTTAAACAAGTGAAAAGGCTGCTGCAATAATCCAGGCGTGATGAGATGAAGGCGTGTAAAATGGTCTCGGTGTCCTTAAAAGTTAACATAGATCGAATTTTTGCTATATTTCTAAGTTGCTAAAAACATGATTGAACAAGCTTTGTGGTGTGCTGCTCAAAACTGAAATTACTATCAAACCAGACACCAAGGTTCTTTGCCACAGGCGTAATGTGATTTACTAGGGAACCAGCAGATGGCAGTATTTGTTTTGCCATCTGCTGGGACCCAATGACCAGGAT
>NW_025739506.1:0-4297 GCF_021292245.1 Micropterus dolomieu
AAGAGACAGAAGCCTCATTTTACTATGGTCATAAACACAGCAAAGAAGACAGACCGTTAATACACTGAAGTGTACCAGCTGTAGGATCCAGTGTGTTTTGGAGTTGTGAAGTCAGTCTGACGGCTGTAAAGAAAAATCTAATTTTAAATGCATTTAAATGTCTTGAGAAAGTCAGAAGAACCTAAATTTGCACACTAGAATAAACAGAAGTCTACCATTATGTGCTCACAGTGTTTAAGTTCCCGTTACTAACCAGTAAAGTCCCCTAAACTACAAAACAGAAATGAGCTTCATGCTTCACAAACAAGTCAATGTAACCAGATCTGAAGATGGAGCAAAAGGAATAAAAGCAGTAAACAAAGTGTGATGTAATCCCGTCCATACGAGCAGTTTAGGACTGACGGCCCCCCTCTGACCTTTAAAACCTCACCAGCAACACATGACAGCAGTCTGACATGTGGAGAGGACTCGAGTATTTCTGGACACTGCGTGTGTTATGATGTAATCAAGACTGTACTGCAGCAGTACTTTGAATCAGCTTGTACAGTAGCTATCCAATAACAACAGTGCTTGTGTAGTATTTGTTAAATATGAAGTAAAAGTGAAACACCTGCCAGTTTTCCTTCAATTTAAGGGTCACTTCACACAACTCACAAAAAAACTAGTGATATCTCGCCATGCAGAGAGTTTCAGTTTAGTTTGTCAAGGTGATAAGATATATTAGTGGGGCAAAAGGGAAAATGTTTATTAGTGAACTAATCCTTTTAGTAAAAACCAATGAGGTTTATCAAGTACATAATACTTTTACAGAGTTTATACTTCAGAAATCAGAATTAAAAATACTTCATTGATCCCTGAGGGTAAATTTGTTTGCTCCAGTTCCTCACTTTGCATGTCAAGATATTAAGGAATAGAAATAATAATAGAAAGTAGATAAGTGGGAATTATGAAAATCTAAATATCAAATCTAAACATAAAGGAGTACTTAACAGTATTAACAAAAATGTAAGGATAAATAGTAGTAGTGAATAAGATTTTTCAAATTTTAGGTATATGAAATCATTAACTACAAGTACAATACAGTTTGAGGTAAAGGTACAATAGTACATTAGCACTCTCATAGATGCCAGATGTAAAATTACTCATTTCACATAATGTTTTTTATATTACTTGATATTCTAATTGTTGATGCATTAATATTTTCATCAGCAGCTGGTAAAGGTGGAGTTCATTCAAAATATTTGCTATACTGCTGGGTAACTTATGAATTTCTCCCCGGGAATCAAGAAAGTATTGACTTATAATAATACATGATAATTTATTAGTTGACTTAACTTCTGAATCTGAAACTGCAAAGTAACCAAAGTAAAAAGTAAAATACTTTGTTCTGAACTGGAGTATAAGTATAAAGTACAAGTACTTCAAAACTGTGCTAAAGTACAGCTTTTAATTAAAGTACCCTTTATAACTTTTCACCACCATGTAGAACAGATGTATTTTGTATTTTGCTGAACTCTTAGTCGGCCTTGAATTCAGTGACCCGCACATTAATGTTACATAAAACAGCTAACAGCAGGTTAAACGCAAACTGATCAATAATCTGTGTCAACTGGAGGACGGCAGCAGGTCAGGGTCAAAACTGACCTCAGCCATGAAGCTCACGATTCAAATTGACGTCACTGACTTCATATGTCTGTTAAAGTGACGGCTTTTGGGCTTTAAAACACAGGAGCCTCTAATAAATGTCCTCATTATTATATTCTGTAATGTCTGACAGCACTGGTACAAATAATTCATATATTGACAAGACGTTAATTTGCATAATTCACCTCCACAGATGACAGAGGGAGACTGAAGGTAAGTTATTTTTGTTTCCGCCCATTTTTCCGCCCATTTTTTTTATTATTGTGCCAATATGCCGGCTCGCAGCGCTGCGTGAAAGATACCGAGCCGGGAAGGGGAGTCCGATTTGATCCGCCTCTGAGCTGGGATGAGCTCATGCAGCCGCAGCGTAGGCGGACCAAATGGAGGTAACTCAACACTATGTGACAGAACACACGGTTGCGGGTTAGTCTCACAATATTTTGTTCAGTATGAATGAGCGAATGCGGCATATTGGCGGACATTCTTGCCACATTTATTGTTGGATCTCTGTGTGAAAGCGGCAGTAGACTGATCTCTAAGTCTCTCCTCTTTAACTAACTTCTTGGATATTTGCTTCATATTTACTATTATTTATTTTAAGCGTGTTATGTTAAACTTTAATGTTTTACGTTCCACGTGGTTAACACATGGTGCTGCCGACACCTGCATACACGTCGCGGTTCCTCGCGGGTCTATTTCAAGTAGCCAGCTGTTTAAAAACGATATAATATTCTTCATTTGGTTCATCAACAGTGATAAATTATCCAAAAGTCCCGCAAGGTGCGGACAACTCTGCACAACACCAGTGAAGCTGGGGCTCCGCTCCGTCTCTTCAGCAACTGTTTCTCTTCTGCCACTACCTTCACGCTACGCCTACACATGCACACTGACGACCCAGGGTTACAATCTAGGATTTATTCACGCATTCTGAAAACATTTATTGAAAGTTTTTTCTTTTTACATGTTTTTTTTTACAGCATGAAACATTGAAATGTGTATTGTAATAGGCTGTATATTAACTTATTGGGAGAAAACTGACGGCTGAGGTTGACAGTCGAATCAGGCTCCGCCCATCAAAGCATCGAATCTTCGACTATTGGGGGTCAGCCCGATCTTCAGTCAAACCAGTACTTCAATCGATATCTAGGCCTACTTCTTGTAACCAGATTGCGGTAGAAATGACTAATTGTATGGTTTTGCTCGCAGACAAACACGCAAGCAACACACCGAAAGAAAGAGAAGAGCACGCATATTATTTCCCTCATGTGCCTGCACCATAAACTGTATAAAAAGGCCTTCAGGCGCCGAGTCCATGCATGATTTTAACAGCCGCTCACCTTCGGCTGCGTCTCAGGCATGTTCGTCACTGTTGCAAGTTTATCACCACAAGCTTTCAGTTGGTTTCATCTTCTGGTATGATTTATTGTTTAACACTTCTCTGTACATTTTTATTCATCTGTCACTGATTTTACTGACGGAGCCTCCGGCTGCAGCTGTGGCTGCTTCAGGTGTAGTTGGTTTGATCACCTGGACGTGCAGCCTCTCTTTTCCTCTGTTTGCATCTTCAGTGTAGTTAAGTGACTTGTTTAAACAGACTCCTTTCTCGTTTCACACTTGTGACTGTCGTCTTTTTGGAGGAGGTTTGGAATCACCACTAAATGAAAAAGCACTGGCGGAGATCTTTCAATTCAGTTTATTGATCGAAAGTTAACAAAATAACTTTCCCTTGTTTACTTTCAACACACGCATCAAAAAATACCTTAAATTCGTTTCCCACAACTTATTTGGTCAATAAACAATTTCACTCCTCCTCTCTCATTCAAATATAAAAAACTCCAAGCTGTTTAACATCCCCGTATAATACTACCCGTGAGGATGAGCTAATCAGAATAAGGAGGATCTGATACAGTTTCCCAAAACTTTTATTTAACAGTTATTTGAAACAAGAAAAATAAAATAGATCACCTTGATTGTCCATAACAACAATAAAAATAATAATAGGCTACCAATAATAATCCTTATTTGTAGAGCACTTTTCAAAAACAAGTTACAAAGTGCTTTAACAAGTGTAAAGAATAATACAAAAAAGATAAGAGCATGAAAATTTAATATAAAATTAGTAAAATACAATAAAATAAAAGGGATAAAATAAGATAAGTCAAATAAGATCGGGAAAGGCTCTCCTATAAAAGTATGTTTTAAGACGGGACTTAAAAGAGTTCACTGACTCAGCCGACCTGATTTCCTCGTGCAGGCTGTTCCAGAGCCTCGGGGCCCTGACAGCAAACGCTCTGTCCCCTTTAGTTTTCAGTCGAGACTCTGGAACAGACAACAGACCTCTGCCCGAGGATCTCAAGGTACGTGCTGGTGTGTATGGGACTAAAAGTTCAGAAATATAACAAGGCGAGAGGCCATGAAGAGCTTTAAAAGTGATCAATAGAATTTTAAAGTCAATTCTAAAACATACTGGGAGCCAGTGTAATGAAGCTAAAATAGGAGTAATGTAGTCATATTTCTTTGTTCTGGTTAAAAGCCTGGCAGCTGAGTCCTGGACAGTCTGGAGTCGATCAATAGATTTTTGGGTTAAACAGGTGAAAAGGCTGTTGCAATAATCCAGGCGTGATGAGATGAAGGCGTGTAAAATGGTCTCGGT
>NW_025739507.1:0-2500 GCF_021292245.1 Micropterus dolomieu
ATGGCCAACATCTTGGTATTATGCTTCCTGACTTTTTCCCTTTCCTTTGAGTTATATACCTTTTTTTTTTGCATGTAATAGGTTTGCGAAGTGAAAAAGCCCAAAGTCCACCCCAAAGGGAGTTCCCATCTGCCACAGAAAACTCTGCTCTGAACTGCTTGAAAACAGCTCGTTTGTAGTCCAGCAGTTTCCCTTTAATCACTGTGACATCACAGGGATGAAAGCTAAATGCACCTCATATAACGCTCGCCAAGCGGCTACTCCAACACACCCTCAAAAACACCGGTGGAAAAACACTGAGCTGAAACACATACCTCCTCTCCCTTCCAAACACTAGTTACCCTCCGGGCAGTCAATGGACATGAAGTTGTTACTGTGATATAGAGACAGTGCTCAGTTAAAACTTTATGGATGAAAAATACTTTTGTTATAGATTAATAACTCACCACTCTGAAACTCTTGCTCCTGTCTATGTTGCCAAGCTGGCTGGCAACATGTACAGATGAACCGCAGCCCTGTCTACCGGCTTCCCACTGACACGTCTTTCTCTGCAGTTTCTGATTTCCCTTGGCTGTGTTAGTCTGAGTCTGATTTCATCCATTTTGTTTTCCTGCAAATGGGCATTAACCAGGAGTGGGCTGGGTGGTGGAAGAGCCTTAGGTCTGACCTGGATTAGCTTAAAGTGGTCATATTGTGCTCATTTTCAGGTTCATAATTTTATTTAAAGGGCTGTACCAGAATAGGTTTACATGGTTTCATTTTCAAAAAACACCATATTTTTGTCATACTGCACATTGCTGTAACACCTCTTTTCATTCTTCAGTCTTTCACTCTGTTTTAGCTACGGAGTGAACCAGCTCACATCTGTTAGATCTTTGTTGGGAGTTGCACATACACATAATACCTAGTTAAGGATCATAGCTAATCAGAAGCAGAGTAGGGCGGGTCCTGAGTTAGAATTACAATTTTAAGGAAAGTTGACTACATCTTATTACAACCTGGTGAATGTTGCGGTTACTTACAGCTGTGAATGTTGCGGTTACTTACAGCTGTATATTAGAGACCTACGCGGGACAGTTTTCTTGCTCCCGCTGATTTTGTGACCATTACCACCCGCTCCCGCAACGTGTGTTACTCTACCACCCATTTCCGCAACATGAGTATCCACTCCCGCCCGCCCCCGCAAACATTGTGACATGCAGGGTAAAAAAAAAGGACACAAATGTTTGGGCTATGCTAAACGCCCATGTGACAGAAACCAGCGAGGTTGTGCAGTGAGTAAACCTCACTGTTGACACCTTAGGAGACGGACTGACAACTGACGTCAGTGGCCATGGGGTTTAGCTCCCTCATGAGCGTGTCCGCATCAGCTTCAGGCCCATGAAGTACGTTCTCGTGAGCAGTCACATGTGCCCTTTTTAATCTTATGAGCGCTACTGCAGGACCCGCAGTATATTTTTTAACCGCCCGCTCCCGCACGATTTGTGTTGGGTCCCGTGGGACCCACAGAATCCCAATCCCAATGCAGCTCTCTACTGTCTATCACCAAACGTAGGGTCAGTTTTCTGAAAGAGCCATCAGCCTGTTATTACAAATACACTGACAGCTGCACACACAATAATCATTCACCTTTTGAGCGCTTTGCATGAAGGTGGTCACTAAGGGCAGCAGAAGTCATGGGATGAGAGTTTGACACCAGAGGTTACATTAGACCTCTTTAGGTCTGACCAAAGTTTCATAGGAAAGAAACAGCTTCCACAGCAGATTGTATGACATGCACACACATCTTAGAGACACACTCGCATACTTTGCACACACTAGGCTCCCTCTTACAGACACACTCACATACTTTGCACACAAGTTCCTGTGTCTAACAATATCACATAATTCTTTTGTTTCATCGAGCAAGGTTGTGAAGCAGAGGGAATCTAAACCAAGCTTCTAAAAGCTGCATATGAGTCTGAGATGCTTCCTGAGTTATCTGACAAAGACAGAGGACATAATGAGAGACAGATCGGTTTCACCTCCATCTACTTCTCCTCTTCCTCCCCTTGCTAAGTCTTCCCATCTCTCTACTCTGCCATTCTGAGATACAGGACCTATACCCAGGCCGATCTTAGCGCACAACCGGATCATACCGGGCCATATATTCCCTCTAGAAATAGAGGAGGACCGGAAAAAGACTTATCGAGAGCCGGGGACACAGGGGAGAGGTAGCGAGTAGATTACCGGTCCCTAAAAATAGAATTGAAATATGGCTTCTGGTCTGCAACCTCCCTTATTCTATCTTTCTGTCTCTGTATGTTTTTTTGTTGACTTTCTCCATGCGACCCATCTCCTTAGTGTGATACAGTATATGCATTGTTAAAGGTGTGCTGACTTTAGGATGAAGTCTAGTTGCGTTGACCATGATCCTTGTTTAACAATGTACTTACATACACATATTATATGGGTGTGGCTTGGTTGCACATTATCGTTTTAAGCCTCGGCCTCTTGTTTT
>NW_025739508.1:0-4046 GCF_021292245.1 Micropterus dolomieu
TTTAACCCAAAAATCTATTGATCGACTCCAGACTGTCCAGAACTCAGCTGCCAGGCTTTTAACCAGAACAAAGAAATATGACCACATTACTCCTATTTTAGCTTCATTACACTGGCTCCCAGTATGTTTTAGAATTGACTTTAAAATTCTATTGATCACTTTTAAAGCTCTTCATGGCCTCTCGCCTTGTTATATTTCTGAACTTTTAGTCCCATACACACCAGCACGTACCTTGAGATCCTCGGGCAGAGGTCTGTTGTCTGTTCCAGAGTCTCGACTGAAAACTAAAGGGGACAGAGCGTTTGCTGTCAGGGCCCCGAGGCTCTGGAACAGCCTGCCCGAGGAAATCAGGTCAGCTGAGTCAGTGAACTCTTTTAAGTCCCTTCTTAAAACATACTTTTATAGGAGAGCCTTTCCCGATCTTATTTGACCTTATTTTATCCCTTTTATTTTATTGTATTTTACTAATTTTATATTAATTTTTCATGCTCTTATCTTTTTTTTTTTTTTTTGTATTATTCTTTACACTTGTTAAAGCACTTTGTAACTTGTTTTTGAAAAGTGCTCTACAAATAAGGATTATTATTATTATTATTATTATTATTATTGTTCCTGGCTCTTCAACGGCGCTTCGGCATGCACCCGGCGCAACAAAAGCTTTGTTTCGTTTGAAGCTCCACACACGAAGTGCCTCGACTTCAGTTTCCCCCATTTCCAGCAACTTTACTTGTTTTATTTTCTTTCTTTTGTTTTGTTAAAAGTTATCAGTCCATTAAGTTACAGTGGTCTAATTCAAGAACGACCAAGTTCCCTTTTTAAGCTTATTCGTCGAGCTAACTTCACCGAGGTCAGACCAAGACACGTGGTCTCACCAGCGGCAACAAAGGAGACCTGAAGAACAGCCGATTTGCCAGACAGAGGACGGCCAACCCTTGAGGGTTTTTCTTCATTCAGACACGGAGAACCCCGGAGAATTCCCTAGCAAAAAGCCAGGAATCGGGCAGCTAGCGTTGGACCCGTGCAACAGACCAAGGCAGGTCGCCGACCTACCGTAAGGCAAAACAAAGCATCCTGTAATCAGTGAGGTCCAATAGTTGTTAATCCATTGTCTTTATTCCTTAAACCCCTAGACAAATTTAACCAAGTTAACATCTAATTGCATTCATTAGTTGCCGTATGAGTCAAATGCTTCCCACAATCATTGTTTAGCCATTGTTTATTTCTTTAGTGTATTTAACCGCATTTTATATCACCTTAGTTAGTTAATAAATTCACTGTAATCATGGAATTGTGTGCCTATTTCTAAGTCCCTGCCAAAAGAATTTACCCTTCAGATGAGATTGACTGACTGATTTAAGATAATTGAGCGATTATTAGCTAATTGATTACTAGTAAATAATTGTATAATTATTAAAATGCTACCCAGAGATCCGGAGACTTTGGGTTAATAACAACTCCGGTGGTGCCCCACGAGAGCTTTATTAATTAATATTTTCTGAATATTAAAATTCATAATTTGGTATTAATTCTCATAAATTTATTAAAAATCATACGTAGCGTTTAGACCTGCTACACTGTGTATTAGTGCAAAGATTAAAGTGAACTGAAACTCTTGTGTCTTTTTTCATACTGCTACTTTTATTGGATGTCTGTCCAATAATTGAGGGAGAGGGAGCCCTCTTTTCTTGCCCTCTGTTTTTCGTTTTCTTTTAAATACAGAGCTCATTATCCTCGGCTCATCATGCAATGACTGAATACTTTTTACTATTTACTATTGTTATGTCAAATGCGTGAAAACTTTTCACATTTAATGTAACATTATCTGAAACACTTTTATGTTATCTTATTTTACTTTATTTCAGGACTATAATGCAAAAACAGCACAAATCTTAATTTACAGGATGTAACGCAAACTTTCATTCAGTCGGGTTTCTGGATTTCAGTCTTGATAAAGAGCAGTTATTGGTTTTGCTCACAATATTAGGAATAACACAAAGAATGGACAAACGGCGTGGTACCGATACAAAATTAAATGTGCTAAGCACGAAAAAACACACAGCAATAAACAAGACGCTGTGGTCTGTTATGTTTCACAGAAACTCACTCCATAAAACTTCAGGTTATGGTCTCAAACATAATCTCTGCCCAGACACAAGCCTTACATGGGATTACATCTTGATAGAGATATGACGCATCAGTCCATTTTACGTAACCCGGTAGAGCCCTTCTTGGCTTGGATTCAGAACCAAAATATGGCGGGGCCATGGCACAGCTCTTTCTCTGGAGCAAGAGGTTCGGCTTCAGCAGTCATCCATCTCTCGATAAGATGGGTGTGAGCAGTATCTTCCTCTGCAGGTATGACAACATTATGTTGTGTAGAACGTCCTCTTCTGGATCCAAAAATGTGTTCAGAAAAAAACAAACAAAAGACAACCAAAGAAAACTGTCTATTCTCAACCGGCGTGCTAGATATGCACTTAGGAGAATAAAGTTCAATGTTGAATATAAGACACCTTCTGTAGTGGCTTACCCAAGCAATGGAAAAGGCAGTGACGTCACGTCTTTGGGAATTCTTGTGCTTCCGTGAGGGCTTGTTCAGTACAAACCCAGTGGATTGGTTTCAACTTAAAAGTCACTCAGTCATTCACACTCAGTTGTGAATTAATGGACAGAGAGATATTGTCACTGGTTTCTTTGTTACAGGCTTTTGGGGTTATATACAGGCTGCTTTTTTAAGGCTTCTGGCCTACATGCTGGCCTCTTCTTTGTTTCCATAAAGTGAGGTCCCATCAGTGGGTTTTATTTCTGATTCGGATACTTTCAGTCCAGTG
Organism: Micropterus dolomieu; assembly: GCF_021292245.1. Lineage (NCBI taxonomy): Eukaryota > Metazoa > Chordata > Actinopteri > Centrarchiformes > Centrarchidae > Micropterus > Micropterus dolomieu. The sequence goes on from NW_025739508.1 coordinate 2,832, forward strand.
TGGCAACACTACTTGTATTTCATACCTTCTCATCCCTGTCCCTCTTCCACAAACATCTTTCTTTCCAGTGAGTCAATATGAAGACCAACTGCAACGTGACTGTTGTTTGGATGGCATGAGGGACACCCCAGTTTCATACACCTGTGAGAGGCGCAGTGAGTACATCACGGACAGTGCAGCCTGTGTGGAGGCCTTCCTGCACTGCTGCAAGGAGATGGAAAGCCAGCGAGCTGAGAGGAAAGAGGAAAACCTCCAACTGGCTCGCAGTAAGAGACAGGCATATGGGGTGGAGGGAAGCCTTGAGCGGTCAATTTCCATGACCATACTGGTAGTTAGAAAACAATCATTGCCTCCCACTGAAAAATAATAACCTTTTCATGACACTTTAGGTCATGAGGATGACAATTATATGGAGAGCAATGAAATTGTGTCTCGCACCAAGTTCCCTGAAAGTTGGCTATGGACAGATATCATACTGCCTCGTTGTCCTGGTGGAAGACTGAACTGGTGAGTCAACTGAAGGTCAGGAAACAAACAAAAAATGCACTCATAACTTTTGCCTCTTAAAGTGTTAACACTTTTCTTTGTTTCAGTGACACCACATCAGCTGAGAAAGAATTTCCCTTGCAAGACTCAATCACAACCTGGCAGTTCATTGGCATTAGTCTGTCAAGAACTCACGGTGAGGATTTTTGTCTGTTCAAGTTCAAGTTCAAGTTCATTTTATTTATATAGCACATTTTATAGCAGCCAATGACTGACCAAAGTGCTTTACAGAACAACAAAATTAAAAGACACTAACACCATGCATAGCAGCACATCATAGAACAGTACAGCAAAGATAAGAACAGCTTAGAACGGGAGAAGCACAAGCAATCATAGAGTTATCAAAAATAAACAACAGAAAGGACATATAAACATACACACACACACATATACATATAGATATATGTATATACAAAGATACACATACATAAACAACCTTAATTATAGGCCAAAGAAAACAAGTGCGTTTTTAAAAGTGACTTAAAAGAGATCACAGAAGGGGCTATCCTAACGTCTAAGGGCAAATTGTTCCACAGCCGAGGCCCAACCACAGAAAAAGCTCGATCCCCTCTGCGTTTAAGTCTGCAGTGAGGGACTTGTAACAGATTTTGTTCGCCTGATCTGAGACTTCTCGATGGAGTATACGGTTGTAGCAGTTCAGTTAGGTAG
>NW_025739509.1:0-4020 GCF_021292245.1 Micropterus dolomieu
GCGGTCCAATGCAGTGAGGAATGCACAGACCTGTATATTGGGGAGACTAAACAACCACTACACAAACGCATGGCTCAACACAGAAGGGCCAACTCCTCGGGACTCTGCAGGACAGAGGACACTCGTTTGAGGACCACCAGGTGCACATTTTAGACAGAGAAGATGGATGGTTTGAAAGAGGTGTCAAGGAAGCCATCTACACCCGGGTCGAGAAGCCGTCATTGAACAGGGGAGGGGGTCTACGCCACCACTTATCCCCCACTTACAATGCTGTCCTTTCATCACTTCCCAGGAAACTCAACAAACGTAACCTATTGGCCTCAGGTGAAGAGACCAACGATGGTCGTTCAGTCTTGGCCACTTGGACGAAACATCTTCCAGTATCTTCAACCAAGTCCAGTTGCCCTTGACTTTAACCTTTGTTGGATAAGAGACAAAAAAGAAAGCGTCCAAAGTATGGGATTATTTCAAGCTAAAGAAAACAACAACTCTGTAATGTTACCATCCGTCCACCGTAAAATGAAACTTTTGTCGCCTCGGCAACAGCACGACGGCAGCTGACCAGAAAGCAGCCGGTGTTCTGCCAGCGGAGCACAGACAATGTAACAGTAACAGCAACTTTAGCATTTAACTGAAATCATGATTGATTGTTGAGTTGAAGGCTAGCCAAAGTAAGCTGCAGTAAATTTGCGCGCTCACACACTTTGGCATCCGACTCGAGACAACCACTTTTCTTTTGAGATAATTAAGGTAACATTAAATAAGGGTTTGAACTGCGTTGAGTGTTTCCACTGTTACTCGTTTGTGAAAACGTGATCAAGCTAGCCCCTAAATTCTGAGTGCACATGTATTAGAGCCTTTATGGTAAATGCAGTTAAAAGCATAGCGAGCTGACAGGCAGTGTTAGCGACTTTATTCTGTCATTTCTTCACTTTACAAAGTTTACAGTATGAGAGTCTTACCTGAAGAGAGGCTATGAGATCTTAATTGTACACTATACGAGCACAACATACAGTTTATCAAATTCCGTCAGACTCATAGACTGTATGGTCGGGATTGGTGAATGTAGCGCGAGGGTACACGTGACAAAGTCCAGTTTTCAAAATAAGGTGTTAACACAATGTATACAGGATGGAAATAAGATTAATTTGATTATATTTACAGGAATTATAAAACATGTTACATGTGTCCATTAAAAGTAAAATAAAATGTTAGGGAAATTACTTACAAATGTATTCTTTTATTTAGGGTTGCTTGAAAAACATTAAATAAATTAGTTGCCTTTTTTGCTGTTTCATCACCGTTTATATCTATGCAGTGTCTTCATGATGAAATTTTTTTACTAGGGCACAAAATTGTTAACAAAAGTGTAAAATTCTTCATAGATCTAACTTATTCATTAAGTTTAAACTTTAAAATGAACAAATCTTTATTGGGGGGAATATGCATGTCAAATGGGGATCTGCAGTGAATGGAAGGGACAATGCTGTAAATGTCAGAAACGTATTTATTCAGTAAAAAAGTCGTTGATGCAAAGCACTTTAACATAGACCTTCTGGTTTTTGGACATTAAAAACACCATATACATTCAATACACAATATACTAATAGAGATTGTGTGCATATAAATTGTATAAATTGTGTGCAATGTTGCTTTTAAATACTGTGAAATAATGTTTATATGAGGTAAATCCCATGCACTAAGAAAAGCCTGTAGACATATTGGCGTTGCTTGTTATTACTGTCAAATTATGTTCATATAAGGTAAGTCCCATGCACTTATAAGAAAAGTATGTATATATTGGAGTTGCTTGTTATTACTGTCAAACAGTTTTTCTGTAAAGTATACCTCATACATTGATGGTAAAAGTATGTAGATATATTGGAGAGTTGCTTGTAATTGCTGTTAAGTGATGTTTACATAAGGTAAACCCCCATAAATTCATGGTAATAGTAGGGAGATATATTAGTAGTATAGTTGCCTTTAATCACTATAATATATTGTTTATATAAAGTTAACCCTCATACATTAATGGTAAATGCATGTAAAGTTATTGGAGATGTGTTTGTAATTACTGTCAAATAATGGTTATATAAGGTAAACCCCCATATATTAATGGTAAAAATATGTAGAATTATTGGGTAGTTGCTTGGAATTACTTTAATAAAATGTTTTTATAAGGTAAAGCCCCCATACATTAAAGTTAAAAATTATTCTCAAATAATGTTTATATAAAGTAACCCCCCGTATTTAAATGGTAAAAATATGTAGAAATATTGGAGAGTTGCTTGTAATTACTAGCAAATAATGTTTATATAAAGTAACCCCTGTATTTAAATGGTAAAAATATGTAGAAATATTAGAGAGTTGCTTGTAATTACTGTCAAATAATGTTTATATAAACTAACCCCCGTATTTAAATAGTAAAAATATGTTGAAATATTAGAGAGTTGCTTATAATTACTCTCAAATAATGTTTATATAAAGTAAACCCCGTATTTAAATGGAAAAAACATGTTGAAATATTGGAGAGTTGCTTATAATTACTCTCAAATAATATTTATATAAAGTAAACCTCATTTTTAAATAGTAAAAATATGTTGAAATATTAGAGAGTTGCTTATAATTACTCTCAAATAATGTTTATATAAAGTAAACCCCGTATTTAAATGGAAAAAACATGTTGAAATATTGGAGAGTTGCTTATAATTACTCTCAAATAATATTTATATAAAGTAAACCTCATTTTTAAATAGTAAAAATATGTTGAAATATTAGAGAGTTGCTTATAATTACTCTCAAATAATGTTTATATAAAGTAAACCCCGTATTTAAATGGAAAAAACATGTTGAAATATTGGAGAGTTGCTTATAATTACTCTCAAATAATATTTATATAAAGTAAACCTCATTTTTAAATAGTAAAAATATGTTGAAATATTAGAGAGTTGCTTATAATTACTCTCAAATAATGTTTATATAAAGTAAACCCCGTATTTAAATGGAAAAAACATGTTGAAATATTGGAGAGTTGCTTATAATTACTCTCAAATAATATTTATATAAAGTAAACCTCATTTTTAAATAGTAAAAATATGTTGAAATATTAGAGAGTTGCTTATAATTACTCTCAAATAATGTTTATATAAAGTAAACCCCGTATTTAAATGGAAAAAACATGTTGAAATATTGGAGAGTTGCTTATAATTACTCTCAAATAATATTTATATAAAGTAAACCTCATTTTTAAATAGTAAAAATATGTTGAAATATTAGAGAGTTGCTTATAATTACTCTCAAATAATGTTTATATAAAGTAAACCCCGTATTTAAATGGAAAAAACATGTTGAAATATTGGAGAGTTGCTTATAATTACTCTCAAATAATATTTATATAAAGTAAACCTCATTTTTAAATGGTAAAAATTTGTTGAAATATTGGAGAGTTGCTTATAATTTTTGTCAAATAATGTTTATATAAAGCAATAACTGTTAAAATTATGTTTCTGCAACTAAATATCACATGATCTTGTTTTTTTGTACAGAATAAAACCAATATTTAACAAGAATTTCCTGTAAATAGATTTAATTATGACATAAAATAAAAGTTCATATCTATCAATAAACTGGTATTGGGCTTTAAATTAGGGTATCTGAAGGAAATTATATGAATTTTTCTGTGTACTTTACATTGAAAAATCGGTACTTTGACAAGAAGTTCTTGTAGATGGAATGGTTAATCTTAAAAATATACCAAGGAATACTGTATTAAAACAGAATCCTTTGTTTTAATTATGTAATTTGAAGGTATTTCTGAAGTATTTTTAAGTTTCTATACAGACTCTATATAGTCTGTATACAGAGATTCTACAGATTTTTTTTTAATGAGATTTTTTTTTATTCTACAGCAGTTCAACTGTAAAAATACAGAAAAGTTTTACAGTAAATATCTGTTTTTTAAAAACAAGATTTTTCTGTGAAATAATTTAAGTGTTTTTACTGTAATTTGACAGTAAGTGG
>NW_025739510.1:0-3842 GCF_021292245.1 Micropterus dolomieu
GTACTCGCTGTGTAGTGTGTAGTATGACTGTGTACTGTTAGTACTCGCTGTGTAGTGTGTAGTATGACTGTGTACTGTTAGTACTCGCTGTGTAGTGTGTAGTATGACTGTGTACTGTTAGTACTCGCTGTGTAGTGTGTAGTATGACTGTGTACTGTTAGTACTCGCTGTGTAGTGTGTAGTATGACTGTGTACTGTTAGTACTCGCTGTGTAGTGTGTAGTATGACTGTGTACTGTTAGTACTCGCTGTGTAGTGTGTAGTATGACTGTGTACTGTTAGTACTCGCTGTGTAGTGTGTAGTATGACTGTGTACTGTTAGTACTCGCTGTGTAGTGTGTAGTATGACTGTGTACTGTTAGTACTCGCTGTGTAGTGTGTAGTATGACTGTGTACTGTTAGTACTCGCTGTGTAGTGTGTAGTATGACTGTGTACTGTTAGTACTCGCTGTGTAGTGTGTAGTATGACTGTGTACTGTTAGTACTCACTGTGTAGTGTGTAGTATGACTGTGTACTGTTAGTACCTGCTGTGTACGGTTAGTACTCGCTGTGTACTCGTCAGGATGTGGCGTCTGCTCCACAGATCCTCAGCCGTGTCCTTTGAAAGGCTGAACAGGGAGTCAGGAGGTCAGTGAGCTCCAGCAGCTTCTCCTGCTACCTTCACTCAGAGCTGTGAAGGAGCTCGTCAGGCTGCTGTCAAGTGTTTCTATAAATTAACCCTCGCATATTAGAGTTGATCAAACTTACTGAATTCATCCGGTAAATCTCTGCGTCAAACCGACCTCCGCCAACCATGAGCTCACTGAGAAACTGTAGAGTGCAGCGTGGCGCCCCCGTCGGTCACCGCACAACTCCTCACCCTCAAACTTGTTTCTGAAGGGAATCCACCCGAGAACCTGATCCGCACCAGCTGACGGATCCGAGCACTGACCTCCGGATTCAGAACAGCTCACCTGAAACTGACCCGGGATCAGTCAGAGACGCCAGCTGATCTGCAGCAGTGACGCCAGCTTCAGGTTCTCCCTGCAGCTCAGAGCCGAAGTACCAACACATGAAACCCAACAAGTCAACAGACACCAGAACATCTCGTCTTTTATCGGACTTTTATTGTTTAGACATCGCTGGAAACACACACACACAGTAACACACACACACACACACACACACAGTAACACACACACACACACACACACACAGTAACACACACACACAGTAACACACACACACACAGCGACAGGTTTGTGAGTTTGTTCTGAAACATGTGGTCGTTCGCAGCAGGCCCCTCCAGGCTTCTGTAGTTGTAGTCCAAACACCCTGTTTGTAGTCTTTCAGGGGAACCTGGACTCTGAATTATTAAAACGTGTAATTAGTGAGTTGGAGGGTCACAAACGATTACATCATCAGGTCTGAACCTCGTCACAGGATAAACACCAAGAACTAAAGCCTGGATCCGTTACAGAGTCCAGACCTGAAGATCAGACCTGGACCAGAAGAGGCCAGAATCAAACAGAAAAGAGGTCTGAGAACAGAACGAGTTCAGGTCCAGTTTATTTAAAGTCCTCCAGGTACACACAGCCTGACCTCTGACCTGGCCAGGTGAGGTACAGAACAGAATCACACCTGGACACACCGGAACAGGTTCAGAGAGCTTCTCTGGTCCCTCGACTGGAGACCAAACGTTCAGGGCTTCAGCAGGTCTGTCCAGAGGGACCAGGTCCTGATGGATCCGCATCATCAGACCAATCAAGTCTGACTTGTGTTAATAAAGAAAACAAACAGAAACCTGCAGGATTCTTGGAAAGTCCAGAACGTTAGGGGGGCGGCGGTGAAATGGATTAGTCCCAGAACGCTTCCTGTTGGCACAACGTGTTCCCAGCCTGCCAACCTCTGACCCCGGGCGGCCGACGGTAGCTGTGCTTGATGAGGGCGAGGCGGCCGGACCCTCTATTTGTGGCGGCTGCCTCTGCGCTTCATGGCGGCCGTGCACTGAGGACAGAACCACTTCCCCTTGGGAGCCTCGGTCAGGCCCACGCAGCCGTAGTGGAACCACTCGATGGGACACTGCAGACACAAGACACATGGTCAGAACTCCCGGTCCCGGATCAGAGACTCGAGCGGTCCGATCGCTCGCCACCAATCACTCGCAAATCAATCATACTCACGTCTGTGTTGTCGCAGCCGACCATCTCTCCGTAGGACACCTGCAAAACATCGAGACAACACCTGATCATTACTGGCCAATACAGGACACACGACATCACAGCCACGTCGCTCAGTGATTGGCCAGCTGTCCGTCCCCGTACCTGGTTACAGATGCAGTACCGGGGCTCGTTGGGGTCGTAGGTCCAGTCCACCTGACTGTTGGCCTCGGCCTCCGGCAGCGCTGAGGCCTGCTGGGAAAGTTCCTGAGCCAGCGCAGACGACGAAGAGCAGGAGGACAGGGAGGAAGAGGAGGAGGAGGAGGACGACTGGTGGTTGGAGGACTTGATGCTGCTTCTGAGAGACAGGAAGAGCAGACGTGTGTTGTGAACATGTGTAACACACCTGGATCTTCTCATCACATACTGACTCCTGGTCTTTATCGCCCCAGGTACCTTCAGGGTCGCGTTTCCACGTGCACAGCGCCGCGGTCAAGTTAGCAACAATAAACACGTGACGTCCGGTTAGACTTTCAAAATAAAACTAGCGGTTAACGTTGTGTCGTAGCCCGGTGACGCTGTGCGTGCTAACAGCTGCGATCTGTTGTCACTCGCAGATCGAGCGAGTCGACGGCGTAGCCTGACACTCCCTAACATCTAACTACATGTCGCGCAGCTTCCGCCGCAACGTCACCAAAACAAATTAACAGGTGTGCGGCGGTCTTACTTGGACTTGCGGCCCCTGGAGTCAGAGGTGGCGGTGGGGGTGAGGGTCTGGGTTAGGGTGGAGGCCAGAGCGGAGGAGGAGTACCCGGCGCTGTCCCGGGCCAGGGCGAACTCTCGGCCCAGCTGGAAGTCGTTGTTCTTGATGGCCTCGTAGCTCGCCTTCAGGCTGGACGTCCTTCGGCCCTCCTTCATCTGAGCACGGGGACAGACACCATCAGCAACGCCAGGATCATCACCTACAACATGCTGCGCTGAGAACGATGACCACAGTAATGGTCCTGGCATTTGAGTCCCGGAAACACTGACCTGAGCGGTGGCCTGCACGGCCTGAGCGGCGGCCATGGTGATGGCCCCGGCCCCAGCCCCGGGGCCCGCGGGCAGGGAGCTCAGGTTGTAGGAGGCCAGAGGCTGAGAGGAGTTCACACTGTACACGTTGTTGGTGGCCGAGGTCGTGCTGTTGGTACGGCAGCCTGCACAGGACACAACTCAAGGTCAGCTGTACACTCAGGTGAAGGGGGGGGGGGGGGGGGGGGGGAGGGGGGGGGGGGGGGGCAAGCATGTGTGAGCGTGTGTGCTACCTGGCGGGCGCGTGCGTGTGTGCTACCTGGCGGGCGCGTGCGTGTGTGCTACCTGGCGGGCGCGTGCGCTAGTGCTACCTGGCGGGCTACCTGGCGGGCGCGTGTGCGCTAGTGCTACCTGGTGGGCTACCTGGTGAGCGTGTGTGCTACCTGGTGAGCTACCTGGTGAGCGTGTGTGCTACCTGGTGGGCTACCTGGTGAGCGTGTGTGCTACCTGGTGGGCTACCTGGTGAGCGTGTGTGCTACCTGGTGGGCTACCTGGTGGGCTACCTGGTGAGCGTGTGTGCTACCTGGTGGGCTAACTGGTGAGCGTGTGTGCTACCTGGTGGGCTAACTGGTGAGCGTGTGTGCTACCTGGTGGGCTAACTGGTGAGCGTGTGTGCTACCTGGTGTGCTACCT
>NW_025739511.1:0-3293 GCF_021292245.1 Micropterus dolomieu
GATGGACGGGGCCATGTATCGTGGAATTCTGGACCAACATCTCCTTCCCTCAGTGAGAGAGCTGAAGATGGGTCGAGGATGGGTGTTTCAGCACGACAACGACCCTAAGCACACCGCCAAAGCAACAAAAGAGTGGCTGAAGAAGAAACACATCAAGGTTCTGGAGTGGCCTAGCCAGTCTCCAGACCTGAATCCAATTGAAAATCTTTGGAGGGAGCTTAAAATTCGAGTTGCCAGGCGACAACCTCGGAACCTGAATGATTTGGAGGCTGTCTGCAGGGAGGAGTGGGCCAACATCCCTGCCGAAATGTGCACAAACCTTGTCACCAACTATAAAAACCGTTTGACATCTGTGCTGGCCAATAATGGCTTTTCTACAAAATATTAACATGCTGTTTGTCCAGGGGGTCAAATACTTGTTTTTTTCCTCATCAGATGGTTATCAATTTTTATAAATTCATATGATGTGATTTTCTGGAATTTTCTTTGGGATTCTGTCTTTCACTGTTAGAATGTACATATGATTAAAATTATAGATCGTTGCATTCTTTGTAAGTGGGCAAACCTGCAAAATCAGCAAGGGGTCAAATACTTATTTCCCCCACTGTATATCATGTGCTAAGTACATAAAATATGATGGATCTAAAGTCAGAGGTTTAGTTGCGGACACAAAAGAAAGAAATAGCGTGTTGTGTCCTCTTGAGAACACCTTTGAATTTTTTTTCTTGTGCGTGTCCAGTTAAGATGGAAGACTGCTTTCATCATGTTGGCAAATAATTATTATATCATAATTATTAGCAAATATTTTTTTCTGCCTCCCAACTCCAGCTGGTTCAGTAGTTTCACAGTCTTTAAGCTCTGACTGCCTGTGATAAAGTCATTACTGATAAAAAACAAAACAAAAAAAGGAACTGTTAGGGTCATCTATTCCACAGTTGAGTTTGATCATAAATCTGCTGTGGCCTCAAAATAGTATGTTTTTTGCATTTCTGCCTAGACAGCTGCTTGACATTTAACAAATGTTTATAACATCAGAGCAGGTAGCACAACACGATAAACAGTTGTGGGAGGGCACTGAGTGTCATTTGATTAGCAAAGTCTTAAGCCATATTTACATTTACTCATTTGGTCACTTACATTTGAGGAACAACATACAAGCCATATCTTTGGCTCTGGCCCTTTCTGTGACATTTCATGTGGTTTTAAAACATTTCCGGTGTAACTTTTGCTTGCAAGGTAACCTAGATGCTTTTGACGGTCATCGTCTTTTAATCCAGTTCCACACAGCAGACTGCGCAATTCTTTCATGGGGATGTACAAATGTATTTAGTCTTCCTCACCATCGCTGTGTTTCAGTAAATCTGACACATTATTAGTGTTCCTAAAAAGATTTGTCTTTCACAGCATTTTACTCCACTGTACTGCCCCCCTTTTCCTGTCACGTGGACGGACTAACATACATAGAATAGCATAGGGAGGAAAAAGCGGTGCGTCTGTTTTGATTTCTAATTAATACAAATACGGGAGAATTTTCGTCACATAAGCATGAGATTGCAGAAAACCCTGGATTGAAATTGTACTTCCATTAATCGTGCAGCTCTATGGATAACTTAGTGAAATAAGTATTTAGCAAAAATCTCATTCTTTTCATATCAACGTTTTCCATCTATCCTAAACCCATTTTACTGTGGCATGCCTTCTACACAGACACTGACAAGTTCTAAATGTGTGTGTGGGCAATGTTTTATTTATCCTACGATGCCATCTTCCCCTTTGTTGTGCTATTAATTGTTCATACACTCAAAATTACACAATACACTCATGCCAAATACGATTTATGGGAGTAGATGTTAAGACTGTCAGTGCGTCAGGGAATGAAAGCTACCTTCAGAAACTCTGTGACACACTCGGTGAGGTTCTTGTGGCCCTGGATGTTCAGCTCCAGCTCGTAGAATCGGGACGGCAGTGCAGATGATCGTCCACACTGGTTACAGCTGGAGAACAGCCAAGATAACAGATAACACAGCAGAAAACTGCTTTCCTGGCATAACACTTAATAATAATTTCTCTACTAATTTCACATCTCATAAAAATCAAGTCAACCAGAAAATAGCTGCATGCGCCTCTGCAGGACTCTGGTCCCAATTCACATGATTACTTTCACTAAACCAAGCTTTACAGAAAGCGCAATGTTAAACTGAAGCTCACCTCTGACTGGCACCACCTCTGATAAAAAAAAGTGTTATACAACAGATTTATGACTTCTGAGTAAGAAGAAAACTTCTCCTCAGCGAAACACTCCCTGTTCCCATGCTTAATATTATAGAATTCTCTCACATGACCAGTCAAATATATGACACAGTTAAAAAGGAACTTGTAACATATCCAAAAGTAAATGTTCTTTATCCAAAGAAATATTTTGACATAAAGCCAGCACATTTTATGCATCTACAGCATATGTTAAAGACCCACGTGAAAAGTTACAGACATTACATCACAAGAAAACAGAGGGTGATGGCAAAATGCTCAGAAACATCCTTCTGGAGTGGTGTGAGGTTCATGACAGATGATTCTTTCACCTGCCTGACAAGCCACTATTATGGTATCTCCTATGTAGTACAAATGTAAAATACTGGCCACCTTTTCATTTCCTTTCTCTCCTTTCTACCTTGCAACTAAGCAAAATTTCCTCATCTGCCAAAATTAGGGCTGCACTAAATAGTTTAAAGCTTAATTCATCGACGTTTGAATTCTATATCAACATTCAAATGCTGCACAGATTTATTTATGTCTTTTCATTCTGTTTAAACCCAGTATTTTTTGCACATTTGCAGAAAAGATTAGGTTAAACTAATATTATTAGTATTATACTATTTATAAAATTAGATTACAATGATGGCCGCATAACATTGTTTCCAACTCGTGTGATCCAAAATTTGCAATAACTGCAGAGCGTCCAGAAGTCAAAATTTGTTGTCTAAAACTAAAAACATATTTTTATCTAACGAAATATTCTGCTTCAATCCATATTTGTTGGCATTTAGCCTTTCAAAAAGCATTTTCACTGCGGTCGCACAGAAAGGGAAGCAGGCAACTGTATTAACAAGGCAGTTTTGCAGCAGTCTAACAATTGCACTAAACTTCTGCACTGGACTGTTCAGATTTTGGAATTAGCCTGTTGCCTTCATGTATTTATGTTGACGAAACTGACTTAGTTACAGAGTTATCAAAGAGTTTAAAAAAGACAAACTCGTATAATCACTTTTTTCGGGGGTGATAACGACAGCCATTCA
>NW_025739512.1:0-3430 GCF_021292245.1 Micropterus dolomieu
CCTGGACGACTCAGAAGAGGCCTGGAAGAAGGTGATGTGGTCAGATGAGACCAAAATAGAACTTTTTGGCCTCAACGCAACTCGTCGTGTTTGGAGGGCAAAGAACACAGAGTACAACCCAAAGAACACCATCAAGCATGGTGGTGGCAACATCATGCTTTGGGGGTGCTTTTCAGCAAAGGGGACGGGACAACTCCATCGTATTGAGGGGAGGATGGACGGGGCCATGTATCGTGGAATTCTGGACCAACATCTCCTTCCCTCAATGAGAGAGCTGAAGATGGGTCGAGGATGGGTGTTTCAGCACGACAACGACCCTAAGCACACCGCCAAAGCAACAAAAGAGTGGCTGAAGAAGAAGCACATCAAGGTTCTGGAGTGGCCTAGCCAGTCTCCAGACCTGAATCCAATTGAAAATCTTTGGAGGGAGCTTAAAATTCGAGTTGCCAGGCGACAACCTCGGAACCTAAATGATTTGGAGGCTGTCTGCAGGGAGGAGTGGGCCAACATCCCTGCCGAAATGTGCACAAACCTTGTCACCAACTATAAAAACCGTTTGACATCTGTGCTGGCCAATAATGGCTTTTCTACAAAATATTAACATGCTGTTTGTCCAGGGGGTCAAATACTTGTTTTTCCTCATCAGATGGTTATCAATTTTTATAAATTCATATGATGTGATTTTCTGGAATTTTCTCTGGGATTCTGTCTTTCACTGTTAGAATGTACATATGATTAAAATTATAGATCGTTGCATTCTTTGTAAGTGGGCAAACCTGCAAAATCAGCAAGGGGTCAAATACTTATTTCCCCCACTGTAGTCACACATTCTTCAGCTAAAATATTTTGAATTTACATACCTCAGGTCCTAGGGGAATGTAACAAGAAAGAGAGAGAGAGAGAGAGAGGCAGAGAGTAAAAGACAGATACAGCACTCCTTCATGATTACTTGTTTACTGTTTTCCAGATTGAGCCAGTCACATGCGGGACAATATAAAAAGTATATTCAGTGAATGATAATAATCCCCCTGGTCTATCAATATCCACATTATCATTATGGCCAGCAGGGAGGAGAGGGTGCTGGTCAGTAGAGGATTGTGGGTTTTGCAGTTCAGATCAGCTAAAATAGCCATGCCACTGGTGAGGCTTCTGACTACAGGGACCAGTGGAGCTCGAGAGCGTCCTGGCAGGGCTGATGAAACCACACGCTGACACAAATGACTGGCCTCGATGCCTTTCATCTCAACAGGGAATCAGAGGCCCTGGTCAGAACCAAGCAGGCAGTTATAGGCCACAAAAGCACAAGTTACGGGTGTCAAGCCGTGCTAGTGAGAAGGAAAAACACACACTGCTGAAAGGACAGGAAATGTTTTATTCAAACTTCTTCATGGTAGTTTAAGGAAGATACTTGACTTTTATTGGGTAATACAGTGCCTCGTTTGTCATCAGTTAATCGAATGGGAGAAGGAAGGCTGTAAATAAAAGAAAGAGTTTGACATTCTGTGTTGTGAGATATGTTTATTTGTTTTCTTTCCTTGCTGAGAGTTAGATGAGATAATTGACGTGTCTCTAAAAATGAGGTTGCTCAAATTATCAAAAGCAAAACTACTTCATGCACAAACATGTCCCCTGTGAGTATAATGTTTTTGTTCTAAGTTTTATATTTTATTTTTCCTGACATTGTGTGGCCCCTGTGTGTGAGAAAAAATATCATAGTTACGGTCATTCACTATGGAAGCCAGTGTTTATTGTGTGACTGGTTTAAGTGCTGAGTAAAACAGGACTAACAATTGATAAAGAGGCGATTGTGTGCACCATGGGAACGTGGTTTGACTTACATGCAATGGTTTTAAAGTGTGCACACCTGCAGGTGTTTGTGCTTCTGTGTATGAGCATGTGCTTTTGCATGTGCATGTTGCCTTTCGCTGGAGCCCCCTCACTGGGCGGCAACAGGGCTGAGGTAACATCACACGTTTCTTTCTTCTTCTTCTTTTTTTTGATAATATATATAGCTGAAAGTAAAAAGCTCTCATAACTACTGTGGTTTTTAGTGTTGCCAGGTCAACCTGCCCACTCTACACTCAACAGCACTGGGATGGGATGGGTTGAGCACAGGAACGAGGTGAGGGAGAAGTGGAAATGATAGAATGAATTTGGGCAGGGAAAGATTATGGCAGGCAGGTGGTCTAAGGGATAGTAAGAGGGTGGAAGGGTTGGGGGGACGAGATGAGAATGAAGTAAGAGCAGAAATAAAAAGGTGAAACATAATCAGAGGAAAATGATCAAAAGAGGAGAGAGTTGACGCATTAAGGAGAATTATTATGATAAAGAGGAGACAGTAGATGATGAAAGCCAAGGTGAGATGGATGATGATGAGTATTTTCTGCTTCATATTAGATACTTTTGTTCTTTACCCCCAGATTTAACCCTACACCAAACCTGCCAGACAGCGATGTCCTGGCATACCCTCTATCCACTTATTTTACATGAGATAAAATGTGTGCCTGCGTGCCATGTCACTGTGTGTGTGTGTGTGTGTTGTGTGTGTGTGTGTGTGTGCATGTGTGTGTGCGTTTGCAATGCCCCAGCCTGCCAGCTGCCAGTGTGTAGCACTCAATCCAGCAAAGGCGAAGCCTAATTACAGACGCACGGCTACAGATTTAGCCGGCATGCTAACCATAACGGAGGAGGCAGCAGGGAGGGGATCGCTTGGAAAAGTCACGGCTGGACGGGAGCTTCACAAGAGCGGACCACAGGGGCAAGGGAGGGGGGTACTCTATTTCAGGATCTGCTCCTCTCATTATTTATCATAGTAGAAGTCTCAGCAAGAAGAAGCAACCTACAATTGACTACGCACATTGATGCAAATGGGCAAAAGCTGAGCAATACAACCCCCACCCCACCCATGCCCTCCCACCCTGAGACTGTTCAAAACATCAAACAAAACAGGCACACAACAGCATTTCCCTCATACTCGTGATCCAACATTGCCATAACTGTAGTTACAACGCACTTGTCTCCACCAATGTAACATCCAGTATGAGTAGGGTGACACAGAAAGCATACTATTCATTACAGGGATAGATTCCTCTCATGTTTAGCATATACTAAGCGAGATGGAAAGTTTTCCAGGATGTCAAGCTAAAACTCTGCATGCAAGTTTGTATGTATGCGCAAGTTAGCATGTATGTATGTGAATGTGTGTGTGTGTGTGTGTGCGCGTGCGTGCGTGTGTGTGTGGATGTGTGTGTGACGGACAGTTTGTGAAACCAGGGAGGGTTGGCAGTTAAACTCTGAGCTCACCCACGACTCTACCACTTCCACCCACAGTGTCCTCTATACAGCTGCTCTCACTGAGCCAAACTCACACTTCATCCTCATCCCTCTCTCTTTTTCTCTTTGTACTTCTCTCTATCACTCTTTCCCTCCC
>NW_025739513.1:0-52674 GCF_021292245.1 Micropterus dolomieu
CACCTGAGGCCAATAGGTTACGTTTGTTGAGTTTCCTGGGAAGTGATGAAAGGACAGCATTGTAAGTGGGGGATAAGTGGTGGCGTAGACCCCCTCCCCTGTTCAATGACGGCTTCTCGACCCTGGTGTAGATGCTTCCTTGACACCTCTTTCAAACCATCCATCTTCTCTGTCTAAAATGTGCACCTGGTGGTCCTCAAACGAGTGTCCTCTGTCCTTCAGATGTAAGTAGACTGCAGAGTCTTGACCTGAGGAGTTGGCCCTTCTGTGTTGAGCCATGCGTTTGTGTAGTGGTTGTTTAGTCTCCCCAATATACAGGTCTGTGCATTCCTCACTGCATTGGACCGCATCACTAGATTGCTTTTCTTGTGTTTGGGTGTGCGGTCTTTGGGGTGTACCAGCATCTGTCTTAGCGTGTTCTTGGGTTTAAAAAATACAGGGATGTTATGTGTGTTGAAAATCCTCCTGAGTTTCTCTGATACTCCAGACACGTACAGAATCACAATGTTGTTGCTTTTGACCTTCTTTTCCTCCTCCTCTGTAGTTTTGTTCTTCTTGGATCTTGTGGCTGTTTTCACAAAGGTCCATTTAGGGTATCCACAGGCTGTAAGTAATAATAATAATAATAATAATCCTTATTTGTAGAGCACTTTTCAAAAACAAGTTACAAAGTGCTTTAACAAGTGTAAAGAATAATACAAAAAAACAAGATAAGAGCATGAAAACATTGAAAAGACTAAAATACAGATTAATATAAAATTAATAAAATACAATCAAATAAAAGGGATAAAATAAAGTCAAATAAGATCGGGAAAGGCTCTCCTATAAAAGTATGTTTTAAGAAGGGACTTAAAAGAGTTCACTGAGTGAAGTGCCCCCTTCAGGTGGTTCTGTTCCTTCTCTCTGGCTTGGGCACTTGTTTTCCGCTCTGTGGTGCAGTGTTCTCATGACCCCTAGCTTGTGCTCCAGTGGGTGGTGGGAATCGAAGAGTAGGTATTGGTCTGTGTGTGGGGGTTTTCTGTATACACCAATCTGCAGGCTCCTGTCCTCTTCAATGTGTACAGCGCAGTCCAGGAAGGCCAAACTGTTGTTGTGAACATCTTCTCGTGTGAACTTGATGTTACTGTCCACAGAGTTGATGTGTTCTGTGAAGGCTTGCACTTCCTGGCTTTTAATTTTGACCCAGGTGTCGTCCACATATCTGTACCAGTGGCTCGGTGCTATTCCTCTGAAGGAGTTGAGGGCTTTATTCTCCACTTCTTCCATGTAGATGTTTGCCACAATTGGGGATACCGGTGAGCCCATGGCACAGCCATGCTTCGTACCGGTGCAATCCACCGTTGTACGAAGATACTTGACGTCTTCCAGTATCTTCAACCAAGTCCAGTTGCCCCTTGATTTTAACCTTCATTGGATAATTATGTTACTGTTATTTAAATATGAGGATGTTTCCTCTGTGCTTTTTATTTCAGACCACTTACTGTCTGACAGAGCTGGCAGCGTTGCTGAGAAAGGAGGTCAGAGAGAGAATGGGCAAAGATCTGGGCACTGACTGTAACATCTCTGTGTCAGGCCTGGAAACCAGGTGATACAGGCATTTATTATTATTATTTTAAATTGTCATGCAAACCTGTCTTGGGCAATATGGGATAAGTATAAAATGTGTTCTCATTCAGCTTGAATATGAATATCTCTTGTTTGCTTTCACAGCACCAGTGGTTCAAATAGTTCAGATTCTGACGGACTCCCAGTGCATTTACTGAACCAGACTGCCCAACCAGAGGTAAACATAAATCTACTCTCCCGTGGAATAGTGTTTTTTACGCGAGTGCTTTATTATCTCTGTAAGGTTAATATCACATTTGGATCAAGTGTTCCTTGGGCTCCTATATGAAAATCTGTTTTGAATCATGTCCCCTATTGTACATGAAAAAGTTTACCACAAGCTCCTGGTCTCCTCCACAGAAAAGTGCATTGAAGAAGAAAAAGAAACGCTTGAGGAGTCATAAAGAGAGGAACAGGCTGCGACCAGAGAGAGCGAAGAGTAACACACAGCCAAAGGTCCTGCAAAGCAACATCAAAAATATTGTAAGAAACAAAATGACCCATTAATTAATGCACACCCTTGTCTGGTTAATGTGTTACTGAAGACTTATTAGTGACAGCAGGAGTTTACAAGGTTTACAAGGTAGTTTAATTATCATTATACAACACAAGGTTGTATAACGAAAAGAAAGTTTGTAGTTCCTTCATGCTACACACACAGAACTTAACAGATTAATGTGTATTAAAATACGGTAACATATAAAACAATATATACAGTTCAGCTATTTAAATACATATATACATACATGTATACACCAGAACATTTTGCAGTGCATTTGTAAAATTTGGCCCGGGTGGCGATGGACTGGCGACCTGTCCAGGGTGTACCCTGCCTTTCGCCTGTTGCTGGAGTCTTGTGCTGACATCTAGGAGCACAGTCTGCCCAGCGAGTGCTTGGTCTGGGAGGTTGATTGGGGCAGGTCTCTGTAAAGATGTGGGCACAACAGTCTTTGATTTTTGTTGCTCGGCCAACAGGAGTCCAACCTACCCCATGAGGACACAGTTAAGGACAGCATTCAAGAGAGGCCTGTTGGAAGACACAGGCAGAAATGGCAGGTATGATGCAGAGAGAGTGTGAATAAGTCAGACAAAGAAGCAAGAAGATTTCCTGAGCTGTTCTTATTAATATTTCTGTCTTTGTGAAGGTAAACGGCCTGATAAGAAAAGCTGTTATCCCTCCTTCCACCACTCACACTGGGGAGGTCAGCCAGGTGACTCTGTGGCAGGGCTGCGAGCCTGTCAAGGTAAAGATGATCCAGATTGAATTGTCTCTCAAAATCACCTACCAATCTGTTGGATTATCAGCACAAAATTGGTCATAACTTCTTGTAATACTTAAAGCAACAGCACACAATTTGTAATTCTGACTTGGAGTTTGGGATATTTTCTGCATTTTAGGACAACTGTCTGGAAAACATGAAAGCTGCATTCCTGCGTCGCAGGGCAAAAGCCTGTCCACATCTCGGCACATACACAGGTGTGTCATGTCAGGCAGGTAGCCTTCATTTTGGGGGCTCAGGCTTCCTACTATATTTTGAAGTTTGGTAGAGGCTCAGGAAATATATTTTAAATAATTTAATTTTCTAATATATAGATAAGTCTCATGCAGGTAAAGGCGAAGTGTTTTGAACCACCAATGCATTAGGAAAGATCTTGTGTAGCAGTGAACAGTGGGCTTTATTTTCTGTCACAGGTGACCCAGGGATGGATACAGGACACTGGAGATGCTCCTCTCAGATGTTGCACCTGAGCGCTCTCCTTCCATCTTCACCGAATTTCATTCATTCCAACCAGCAACTGCATCACTGCCCCAGACAATCCCTCATCTCCTATAATGTCTACAGAGGTTTGTCTGCATGTACATTCATTCATTGATCAAGTCAAAAGTTTCATCATCACCTCAGTCAATTCAAATCTGCCTCATCTCTTTCAGAGCTGCCGCCTTCCCTTACGGCGCCCCACAGGTAAGGCTCACACAGACTTTGTATCCTTATCAATGCATGTAACATTAACTACTGTTGAGGTATGTTCAAAGTCACTAAATGTCTCTTCTTTGGCAGGTCTCCCTCATCCATGTGTGTCATGATGGTTCCCGACATTATGCCAACAAAGCGCTTGGTGTCATGTTTCACCGCTGACAAGTTCAACGGCCGGCATATTTTTAGAGACAGAAGATCTTTACGGGTCTCAGAGCGTTACTTTGTGCCTAAGAATTCCTCCACCTCACACGCAGACACAACCAAGACCAAACGGCAGAATGTGGAGCAGGAAGAAGATTCCTCAGAAGGTTTCATATGTGCACAAATTATACTGATATATGAAATGGAATTATTGATTATTTTATCACTGTTACGTAACCTTCCTCTTTGTTACCTGATCTTGTAATTTATTCAGTGGGTTTGTCACTGGTGAGATGTATACCATTTGGAGAGCAGAACCAGAGAGATCTTCGTCTTGACATACCCACGAGAGAAATAGAATCACGCAGCAATTTATTTGTGCCTGTGCTGAGGAGTGCAGACCTAAGAGAAAAACGGTAAATTCCATTTTAATCTTCTTGAGCTCTCTCTCTTCATCTGTCGTTCTCTCTTTCTGTTAAACGCTCAGGTTGCCCTGGCAGTTCAAAAATTGAGACACAAGCCCTGATCTTTGTGATAAGACAAGCACTATGCATTTTAAATTTTTATGATCTTTCAGTGGTCTTCTGTGCTCCTTATGCTTTTTCAATTTCATCAGACTGTGCAAAGAGACTTTGGGGGACAAAAGGCACCTGGGTGTGTTATTCCCTCCATCAAAGCCTTCAAGCCTCATGAAGATGGAACTTGCACGTCCACAGAGTGACACTCTCGCTAGGCTTCAGGCGAAGGACATCAGGCCTTATCACTCTGGAAGAGAAAGCCAAATGACTAAGGCTCCAGTGGTCAAAAGACCATCACAGTCTGCCCCACTGTAGGGCACAATATTTCTAATCTCTCTGTTGTCTGGCCAGTGACGTAAACCTCAGGTGTTAAACGACAGATATGCTGGGACAAGATGTTTATTACCTTACTCACACACACATCATGACACAGCTCAAACTGCATACAGACAGAAGTGAAACCCTCTAGTAATAGTTTTTGAAAATAGCTCCTAGTTTGATGGTTAATTATGTGTCCCCTTTAAAATTGTGATGTAATATAAAACAGATTTCTGCATAATGTTGACAGTGGTAATCTACTTTCTGCAGTGTTGATATTGTCTTTATGCTTGGAGAGTACACCGACACAAAGTCTGTGGTGCATTACATTAGCTGTCTGATAAATGAGACACAAGCTGCTGCTTTTTAAGATTTTATTTATTGCAACACTGCAAAAACAACAGTACAATCCAGTGGAATATAATGTGAATAAAATACAAAAATAAATCATGGGGAGGAAATATCCAAAGTACTACATGTAATACAAAAAGTGCCACATAATCTTTTGTCATCAGCCTCTGAGTCTGGGTGGTGTGAAGTATATGATATATGTTACATCATGGTATGTCCCCGTGTGTTAAGATGTGGCAGGGAGATCCAAGCTTCAGAATTCAGTCAAACTGTCTGAGATGAAATTGGCTTTCTGTGTGTCTGACCATTTCCCGGAGCGCTACAAAACCAGAGAGGGCCTGGATCAGTGAGGAATAAAAACATCAAATAAAAACATTTAAATTAAATCAATTATAATCACCAAATTATACAATCTAGAAAACATACAACATAATATACAGTATTTACGTATATGCAGAAACCACAACAGTCTGTTTTTAAGAGGAATGTTATTGTACCTGTGTGAGTATGAAAATGGCGAGAACTATGTGAACGCCCCTCTCCAGGGGCTGGATGAGAATGGCTTCGTTCAAGAGCTGAAACAGGATTAGTGGAAACTGCAGCAGGATGCTCAGCAGCCAAAATCCAGCCAACTCTGGGACCTTCCACAAACACAGACATTACAGGGATTACAACCTCTGGCTTTTGTATGTGTGTGTTTGTGTGTGTGTTGACCCATTCTACATCAACTATACCTCTGTGTGTGTGAGAGATGCACTACCTTTTCTTGTAGGTTCCCAGCATAGCCGAGAAAGAGTCTGATGGCCTCGATCAGAGTCATCAGGATGAGAACAGTGACAAGGATGAATTTGTAGTAGTCTGGCAAGGCAGGATACTGATATGAAATGAAAATTACAACAATGCAGTTAAATGATTAATTAAAATGGGGCTTTATGACGTGAAATGTTCTCACTTGTTTCCAGGGCTAAACCTGACAGTCTTCACTATCTTATAAAATATGTATTACTTTGGTAGTAACCTTTAAAAGCAAAACACAGTACTAGCCAGGAGCAAAGTATCTAAACAAAATGGTGTGATGTTTATTAAAGTAAAGCAAGCAGCAAAGTGGTCACATGATCCTGAAGAGCAGATACATAAAGATACATTACTGTGAATGTCAGCTGGTTTGGTATTTATTTTTACAGGCCTTTCCTTTAAAAGATGGAGAAATGACTTGTCTTTGTTGTTCAAACAGAAGAGCAGATTCATGTCCATTTGTTGGACAAACACAGTTAACTTTTACTTTCAGGATCAGCAGCAACAGTCATGCAGTCTGACGATGTGAAGGGTCTGTTGAAGTCCAAATCTGGTGATTTTCTTCCTATATACAAACACTTTTATTGTAATTATAATTACGGGGACACTGATGTTCAGGCGTTTACACTGTCCGTTGGTTAATTTCGAGAATTTAACATGACCAACATTGGCGTCCTCACCCCTTCTGTATTTACTTGCATCCTCTCTTTTTGCCTTGACTTAAAGTTAATTACCTTCAGGTGCAGCATTACAGTTTCACTGATCCACCACAAGGGGAAGAACCACATGTTAAAGTACAGAGACATCTGGAGGTGGAGACTAGACAGAACCCGCTTGTCTGAAAACAAAAACGCAGAACAACGTTATATGGATTAGATAAATCCGATTTCAGCTACAGCAGAACTAAGGTTGAGGCAAACACACTCCTATCGCTAGTTAGCTAGCTCCGTTAACGTAAATGTTGTTTGACGATAACGTTAGCTACGTTCTGAGTTTACCGTGTGGCAAAAACGTGTCGTTCTCTGTTGTGAGAGGCCGAGTCCGACTCTGGTCAAATAAAACATTCCGAGAAAAGTCTTCTAAACGTTTTCTGATCGTCCCCGGCAGCTCCATCGTGTAAAATGCTCCCTGCTACACGCAAACATCACCAGAGGAGAAACACACCGCCTCTTCCTCCCTGCAAAGATATCCAACGCTGCCAGCGTGGTCTCCTTGGATACCAAAGAAATCTCGCGGTCTGCTCAAATCTCGCATGAAAAGTGTCTGCTTGTTTCCTCAGTTGAGTCCTTCGTTCAAAATTTGTCTCCTCGTTTAGTCCCTTAAAACGTTTAAATAACTCAGCGTATCACAAACGAATTGTATTCATTGTTTTCTCACACCACAGTGCTAAATTACGAACTTTAAAGGGATGAGACGAGAGCACTGGCACAATAACAGGTTAAGTCACTCCCATTTAACAGCAAGTTTTGCTTTCAGAGAAAACGAAAGTTAAAGAGAGCAGTGATGAAGATGGCAGCGAGCTGTAAAGACCCTGATCCGTTATCCTGCTCGATATGCTTGGATATACTGAAAAGCCCTGTGACTCTTCACTGTGGCCACAGCTACTGTATGGACTGTGTAAATGACTACTGGGACCAGGAGCGTCGTGGTGTTTACAGCTGTCCCCAGTGTAGACACACTTTCAGCCCCAGACCTGTGTTGAAGAAGAATACAGTGCTGGCTGATTTGACAGGGAAAAAGTCAGTGGCAGAACAACCCACCCCTTTTGTGAAGGATGAAGTCAACCAGGGGGATGTGGAGTGTGATTTCTGCACTGTGAGGAAGCTGAAAGCTGTCAAGTCTTGCCTGGTGTGTCTGGCTTCTTACTGTGCCACTCACCTGCAGCCCCACTATGAATCTGCGGCGTTCAAAAGGCACAAGTTGGTAGAAGTCTCTGCCTCCATACAAGAGAAGATCTGCTCTAAGCACGACAAGCTGCTCGAGGTCTATTGTCGCAGTGATGGCCAATGCATTTGCCTGCTTTGTGTGATGGATGAGCACAAAGGTCATGACACTGTCTCGGCTGCAGCAGAGAGGAAAGTGAAACAAGTAAGAATATTCATTTTTGGCCACAGTTGTAAGTGTGCTGTTGCAATTATCAGAGTCATATTGGTACGGAAAGAAATGTGGAATCTAAATTTCAATTTCCAATTAGTTTGAGATAGTGTTTTGTACTAGTATCTTAGGATGATACATTATACTGTATGAATGTGTCACACCATTGTGTTGCACTACACAAGTCAACAGCAAACAAAGGGGTGAACAATATGATTTTATTTTCAGAAACAATTTGGAAAGACAAAACAAAGATACCAGCAGGGAATACAAGAGAAAGAGAAGCAGCTGAGGCAGCTGAGACAGAAAATGAAATCACTGCAGGTGAACTGTCTTTCACTTTTACTTTGCTGAATTAAATATAAAGTGTTCTGTACCCCTTTCCTTGAAAGTAACTGACATTATTTGAGATTTGTCTCCACTGTCAAGTGTTCTAGAGATGCAGCAGTTGAACAAAATGAGAAGGCCTATGATGAAATCATCCTGATGGCGGGTAAAAGGCGTTGTGCTGTGGAAGAGCTGATCAGAGTTCAGGAGAAGGCTGCAATGAGTCGAGCTGAGGCACTCGTGGATCGGCTGGAGAAGGAGATCTCTGAGCTGAGAAAGTATGAGGATGAACTGAAGCAGCTGTCACTTACTGAGGATCACATTCATTTCCTGCAGGTACACAGACAGACGAATGCATGGATCATTTACTGAGCAGGGCTACAGTTTATGTACTGTTTCTGTGTTTACATGTCTCTAGAGCTGCCAGTCCATTTTTGACTGTCCGGAACCTGACGCGTCCTCTGATTTCAGCATCCTCCTACACACACCTTTTGACTTTGTGACGAAGGCTATTTCTAATTTGAGAGACACAATGGAAAACATGGCAAAAACTATTGCAGAAATATCTGAGACAAGTAAGAAAACACCTTTATTTAAAAAAATGTATGTTTATTTACTGGAATTATATGATATTTTATGTTTACCTAAATGTTATCCTGTCATGATTTCTGTTTTTAGTTCAAGCTGATCCTGATCCTAAAACAAGACAGGAGTTCTCACTTTGTGAGTCATTGTTGAAACATAAATATGTTTGAATCAGCCACTGTGCTTTCCTTCTAATGCCCTTCACTCGTCACACTGAATAATAGCAACTTCTGCATTTCAGATTCCTGCCACCTCAGTTTGGATCCCAACACAGCATTTATAAATCTGTTGCTTTCTGAGGGAAACAGCAAGGTAACCTGGATTAAAAAAGCCCAGAGGTATCCAAACCACCCAGAGAGATTTACCAAATATGACCAAGTATTGTGCACTGAAGGTTTATCTGGAGTTTGCTACTGGGAGGTTGAATGGCGGGGGCCTAGGGTTGAGGTTGCTCTGTGCTATAAAGGGCCAGAGTTGGAAGAAAGTGGCTTTGGATACACAGACCAGTCCTGGTGCATTTCCCTTTCAAATTTTGGCTGCACGTTTTGGCACGGTGGAATCAAAACCAAAATATCCATCACCTGCTCCTCTACTGTAGGAGTGTATCTGAACCATAAGGCAGGGAGCCTCTCCTTCTACAGCGTGTCTGATTCTGGTGAAATGATGCTCCTTCACAGAGTTCAGACCACTTTCTCCCAGCCTCTGTACCCTGGGTTCATGGTCTCCAGAGGAGCATCAGTTACGATAATATCTGAAAAGTAAAGGCCACCCACTGTCAAGGTGGCTTGAGTGAAGCATCACCATTACAGTGTGTCTCTGTGCCCTGTCATGTGTGTGCATTAATCAGCAGAGATCGTTGCTCATTAAACTTAAAGCTTGATTGAGTTCTTTAAAATGTTCATTATTAGCAGTGAAAAGGCTGAAGATAATAATGACATAGATGTGAGTTGTTTACGTGTCATGTTTCCCATCCAGTAATGAATCTTATTGCAGCGGTAAACTCAGCATTTTGTTGCTTGTGATGGTTAAAGTGTTAAATAGTGTAGAATAATTATTTTTAAAAAAGAAAGTTAAACAGTGTTGGTAAAATGTTTAATTTTGTTGAGGTAATGGTACAAACATGGCTTCATAAAATTAGAGGTATTGTACAATAAGTATTGGCTCAGTTACTTAATTACAAAAAATTTATGCCAATAAAATTTCCTGCTGTTTGGGTTAGTTAAATAAGAATAAAATATCTGGTTTGTTGATTCAAATAAATGTTTATGGCAAAATTTGTATGGGCTTTTGTGAAGCACACTAGCTGTGATACGAACAAATAAATACATTCAATATGATGTTATAGAGAGCTGACAGAATTTTTATGTGAACTTATAATTTAAGTATTTTGTTTGTTAAAAATAAAAAAATAAAGAGAGAGAGAAACAATCCCAGTGAAATATTGGTGTCCTGCAGTTGTCACTATGCTGTGCCATCTGTCACATATTCTGTTGCTGTTGAAGCCTAATTGCGGCAAAAAAAAAATACATTTTCATATCCTACACATTGGGGAGTCAATGAAGTTCTGCAGACGCATTATTTTAATCAAGCAATGTGTTGCCATGAAACACAATGTGCTTATCCTTAATACTGCAAAATCATATTTTTTCTTGGCCACCAGGGGGAGCCCAACAAGCTGTTAACATAAAATGTCCACAGTCAATATGAAAGTGTTTATACATCAAGCAGACAAGGAGAAGGAGCAACACCGGCATTCATTTAGAGTCGTGTTTCTGGACACCTGATTAATATAAGTCAAATATTCAATTTGCTTTTAGGGAAATATCTGGGTCTTTAGCTGCTAAGTGGTGTGAATATGAATCAAAACAGTAAAGTTGCGGGCCATTGAACCAACACAATGAGCTGAAAAACTAAAATGCTATGTAGAGCAGAGGGGAACTGCAGAGTCAAATCATGTTCTTTGGATCCATCACTATGAGCAACCAAATTGCTGCACAAGTAGTCATTTGATCAATTTAAATAATTTAAGTTTTTGTGAAATTAAATAGGCCTAATCTTTACAAAAGTTGAGTTGAGTACTTCGACTCAAGAAGAAAGTGAAACCGTGAAATGTTTGACTCTGATAATGGGGCTATGCTCTTTGTTTTCCACTGGCACTCAAACAGTCAATATCTGTGCCACTGAGAACAAGCTGTCAACAAGCCACTCCTCCTTCAGAGGAAATAAAAGTAACTCTGTCAGTTCAGTTCGAGCGGGAGAAAATGGCTTACAGTGAGCAACTGTTCGACTGCTCCATCTGTTTGCAGGTACTGGAGGATCCAGTGACGACTACCTGTGGACACAGTTACTGTAAGACATGTATCAATAGCTTCTGGGACAGAAATAATAACGGAGGAAGAACGTACAGCTGCCCTCAGTGCAGGGAGACTTTCTACCTGAGGCCTGATCTGAAGAGGAACACACTTCTGGCTGACCTATTGGAGGAACACAAGAGGTCAAATAGTCAAAGTGCTGCTGCTAGTGACACCGAAGCTGTATCTGATGATGTGCAGTGTGATGCTTGCACAGGGAGAAAAAGAAAAGCTTCCAAGTTCTGCCTTGTGTGTTTGGCCTCTTACTGTGAGACTCATCTTAAGCCTCATTTTGAAGTGCCACCATTAAGAAAACACAGTCTGATTCAAGCCTCTGCGCGGATCAAAGACAGGATCTGTGCCCGTCATTACAGACTTCTTGAGCTCTACTGCCGCACTGATCAGCAGTTCCTATGCCTGCTGTGTGTGATGAATGAGCATAAAAGCCATGACATTGTGGCAGTTGCAGCAGAAAAGTGTGAAATACAGGTAATTCAGTTCAGCTCTGTGCTGAGGTCATTTGTCAGCTGTCCTTTTAGCATCACTGAGGTTTTGAAAAGCTCCCTGGTTTGTGTTTCAACAGATACACCTGGAACGGACTAAACAGGATATTGAGGGCAGACTACTGAATTCAGAGAGCAAAATGGAAGATCTGAGGCAGGCTGCAGACTGTATAAGAGTGAGTGTCACCCACAAACATGAGTATCCTTTTTCTTCTATTCATAAATGTCTATTTTTAAAGCATAGTTTGGGTTAACTTATCTACTTGTAGACAAAGATGTCCTCGAAAAGAGGGTGTGGACCTGAACATCCCTACAGGAAACAACAGTTTCTTGCAGGGGAGTTCCCATTCAGCCTGTTGGCACAAGGACAACAGAGTGTAACATAATGCTAAAAACAACCTCAGACACTCTTCACATAACATTTGACAATGTAATGTTTAATGTGTACTGTGGTGGCGTATGTAGCAATTCATGAGCCTAGCCTAGTTTTTTACTACTTAAAGGTCCAGTGTGTAATATTTAGGAGGATCTATTGACAGACATGCAATATAATATAAATGTCAGTTTTCAGTGTTGTATAAAGACCATACATAATGAACCGTTATGTTTGTATTAGAATGAGTCATTTCTATCTACATAACCACGGGTCCTCTTACATGGACGTCCACCATGTTTCTACAGTAGCCCAAATGGACAAACGGTTTTTCAGCGTGCATTTCGTTCATAGACTGTATATAAGAAGTGGACGTATTCATCGTGACGTCACCCGTTGGTTTCTGGACTGCCGTTCTGAAGCCTGGAGTTTGGCCGTTAGGGCGCCGCCATGTTGATTTTTTGCAACCAGGACATGACCATATTTGGGACTGTGGATCCAACTGCTCCCTATAGAGCTAGCTAGGTTGCTTAGCCAGGTACATCAGTAATTCACATTAACTGTCATTTCAACCGGGATGATGATGATTTTGTCTAGCGAACCGCTTAAAACAAAATGTACCAGAGAAAATCAACTATACCATAGACCATAATTTACTAAATGAACATCATGTGGTGTTGAAGAAGATATGAAACTAATGATTGAGACCATAAACGCATTAGTGTTTACTGAGGTAATTATTCAAATTAGAAGTAGGGTCATTTTACCATTATTTCTAATGGAACCGAACATACGGACGCTGAAGGGTGCCTTTAGCGTAAAATAATTACGCTTCGTCACGCTGTCTGAAAGCGTCGGTAATGACGCACTGAGATGAGAACGCATGGTTCGCATTACGGGGGGGATTGGGGGAGTCTCACCCCCCAAATTAAGGCTTGGACCCCCCCAGAAGACAAAAAAAAACAATTCAGGTGGGTCTTTCGTACCTGTAATTGTAAATATTACAATATATTGATAATATTCATGCCTTATGTTCAAGAAAATTGAAGTACGATTTCAGACACCACTAAAATGGACCGTACCATTTCCTAACTTTGGAGTTAGTTGAACGTCTGCCCACACATAACTCGCAGCGGAAACTGCTCCAGTGCAGTTAGCCAGCTGAAAGCCTATCCCATCATTTCATCAACACTGTATGCATATTTTATCTAAGTGTCAGCAAACACTGGTGCTCAGGCATGAGCAGTGAAATAGAGGATTAGTTATTGTAGAGATACATTTTGACATAAAAATAGAGTTAATTATTTAATTTAAAGTCTTTCGGGAGTCTTTGTAAGCAGCCATTTGTTTTTACTCTGGAATTCAGGAGTTTTACGTGCCGAGATAAGTGTTAAAATCCAGGTTTGGTATTTGAAATGTATTCAGTTTTATTTATGCAGCACCAATTCATGAAAAAAGTCATCTCATTCCCCTTTTCATATAGAGCAGGGAAGCAATCCAGCAATTCCCAATTCCCCAACAGTGTATACTTTTAAACGATACCCAACTCGACTAAATCCACAGAAGGACTGTGGGGAGTTCTCCAAGATGTTTGGGCCAACCTGCCTGCTGAGTTCCTTCCTTTTGTTGTCTACGTTTGAAAGCGTTTTTACTTTACAGCATTTTTTCCCACACCAGCCTAGTTTTGCACAGTACTGTATACGTTTCACAATAAGGATACGAATGAAAATCTCTCCTTTTTGTAGTGCAATCGGAAACAAGGATAAACAGGTAATTTCGGACGGGGAGACGAGCACTTCGCGAGTAAACTGCAGGCGTTCTATGGGTAGTAACCATGACAACGGCTTCTGTGTGCTACTCAGCTGTAGCCTATTTAACTTAAGTTAAAATTATAGGCTACATAACTTTACCTGATAGGCCTGGGAACTATTCCAAGTAACTGTCAAAAAACGATATAATATTCTTTTTGTGGTTCTTCAGTGTTGATAAAGGATCCGAACGTCCCGTGAGGTGTGGACAACTCGGCACAACACCGGTGAAGCTGATGCGCTGTCTCTCTGCCTGACCACACACTACGCCCACACATGCACACTGACTTCCTTAGGGTTAGGGTTACAAATTTGGTTTTATTCACACACTTTAAAAAGATTTAGTAAAAGCTTATTTCTTTTCACATTTTTATTTACAGCATTATATGTTGAAATTTATATCATAATAAGCTGTATATTAACTTACTGGAAGAAAACTGGTAGTTCTATGTAAAAACAGCCATTGAGCACCCCCATATTGCATAAATGGTATGATCCTCGTTTCATAACGCCGCTGCGCAACTTCGATGGTGAGATTGACAGTCGAATCAGGCTCCGCCCATCAAAGCGCAGAATCTTCGACTACTCGAGTTCAGCCCTACCAAACACTGAACTATCATATCCATTTGCCTTTTCAATAGATAGCTAGCTTATACTAAGGCTAGTGACTGACAGCCAGAAGAGATGCAAGACGGCATGCTGACGTCACACATTGCCGTAAATGCTGTCCTAAAAGGCTTTTGGAAACCGATGTAAACAGAGATGCCGTCACTCCAAAGTAATGCCTTTTGATGCACCTGGCTATTACGCTAGTGAGGCAGCGAGGCCACTTCCTTCGAACATAGCCTGCATCTCTGCTGAGCTGTCGAGCAACTTTACCTGGTCTACACACTGACACATCATCCATCCATACATATAGTAATTGTTACTCCAAATCTTTTATTCCTTCTGCCATAAGGTTATTGAATTCAGACAGTGGCCACTTTAGTTCAATATTATCCTTATCAACAGCTTGCATGATGAAGTATTTATTGTATGCTAGCCAAACTACATAGCAAAATCACATTGCGCCCAACTATCTAAAGCTGTCAAAAGAGTGTTTAAAAAAAGTTATTAACAAGCATGTAAAGAGCCTAATAAGGATAGCTATGTTAACGTTAGATCACAGCTGGGTAGTCAAGGTTAGCACGCCCCCCCTGCCACAGTTAGGCTGTCATTCTGTGGGAAACACTGCACAGATTTGAGAAAAAAAGCATTCTCTCTCGCACGACACAGTGGAGTTTCTGTCAGAGTTCCGTGTTCGAGCACGGTTAACGATCACACCAGATGCATGCCGTGCCTGGGCCCACTTGAAGAGGTGGGCTCGGGCACGGCATGCAGCGATTACACTGGTCAAACGAACCAGATTGTGGGGGTTAAACGTTACAATAACCTTTGTTCAACAGAGGAGAAATGGAAGAAGAGAATATGTCTGTCGCGGTATATCTGTTAACATCTTGGCTTATTCTCTAGTTGTTAATTGTTAGTTAAGTGTAGTTCTAATACAGTAACAAAAGATGAAAGAACAAAGATTTTGCAAGCGCAAGTTATGCATGCCCTGGTGGCTCAACCACCCCTTTCTTTCAATCCTAGAGACATCCCTGGGAGGCGGCATAAGCCTCTACACCCATTCGCTCTTAGAATACCGATTTTTTTAAAAATGTACTTCTTGTAGGAAAACAACCTCAGAAGAGACACTTTTTAATTTTTACATAAAATATGAGAATTATCTCTTTTTCCTTCCTCCCCACCTGACTACATCCTACGGTCTTTCACACTCTTCACCTCTTCTAAACTTTCTCTTCTTCATCTCCTTTTGTCCCCACCTCACTTATGTGCACCCTATACTTCTTTCACCCACATGCCTTCCTAACCTACTATACTGCCCCAGTATGAATCCAACCATTTAAACGTTGAAATGAAATGAATACACAAAACATCTGACAAATCATAAGCACATCAAGACAAAAACATAAAACATCTATTATATTCTGTATCTAAGATCTAAGTATGTCTAATAAAATGCACATATTAGCGTGTTGAGCTTTCTTTTTCGATTCAATATGAACATTTAAGCCAGCCTGACGGGAAGTCTAAATTGGAACATCTACTGCACTGGAACAGTTAGTGTACCTTGTGTGAGATTGTGTTTTACTTTGAAAAGTGTCACAATGCCTCTAGCAGCTGACTGTCACTAACCAATCACATGTTTCTCTACACAATTAGAAACCCCATATCTTTCTATTTAACTACAGAGCGTGTATTATCATAATGTACTATTATCTGGAGTGATGTTTGTGAAGCACAACATCTGGGCTAAATAACCTACTTCCAAAAACCCTTCCTGGAGTGTATAAAATAATCCCTGTTGCTTCTTATCTTGCAGCCTAAAAATTTTATGTTTATTGTCCTCCAAACTGTGGAATTTATGCCCATGGACAGAGCGTGTCGGCCACCATAGCTTCCCCCATGTGCTTCAAAAACCTCTTTTATACAGTCTATGTTGGAAACGGAGGGCTGAGTGGTGACTGATGGTACATTCATGTGGTGTCAGAATAATAATAATCAGATAATGATTAATAATAATAATGAATTTCCTTCATTGCAAAAACAGAAATAAGTGTGCATGGGACATAAAGATGTATACAAAACTTTGAATTGTGCAAAGTCACGTATTGCGTAATTATGCATATTTTGCTTTATGGTTATATTGTTAATTTGCTGTCCATGTAGATTGAACTAAATGTCTCTGTGTTGTTTATAAGCTCTGATAATGATAATCCAACACATCTTTGTAGTGGCGTCCATGTTGATTTCACATTCCGACTTAAGAACACACACTGAAGTCAGAAGAACAACTTCACAACTTGGGAAATGGGACCATCTGAGAAGCACATGAATGCGCCATAAGCCACTGGTTGCAATCTGCAACCCTCAGCGCTAGATGCCACTAAAACTTTTAATGGTAGAAAATGTCTTTAGAAGAAAACCAGGCTATGTAAATGCAGACTGCATACAGACACCAGCAGGTTTTAAAAAATATATAAATATAACACGTGTTTATAAAGTGTTGAAAATGAATATAGATTTGTTCGTTGTAGAATATATTTATTTGATTTGATTTTATGATCGGTTTGTGACCACTAAGATTTATCTTGAGACCTCTAAGGAAGGCGCAGACCCCCAGGTTGGGAACCCCTGACCTAGACCACTGTCACAGACTAGTGGTTTGACATTGTATTTGCACAAAAAACTAAACCTGTGATAAATCCAGTTACTGCTTATGTGTTGCAAAATAATTAAAGGAACTGTGAAGTAGCCCAGGACTACAGAAAATATGCTGTAATGTGACAAATATGACAAATATAAATATGTTTCCAACAAGGATGCTGCATGGGAGGCGTGTGATGACTTTGAGCGGCTGTGTGCAGAAGACATCCTTTTATATGTCCAGTCTGTGAAGAGGAAGTGCTCTGAGATGAGAGAGAAAGTTGGAGAAGCAGAGAAAGCTGGAGTGGACTGGACCAACAGTCGTCTCGGACAACTGAATCGTGAAGTGTTAGAGCTGAGGAGGAGAGCAGATGAACTGGACCAGCTTTCACGAACAGATGACCCCATTCATTTTATTCAGGTAGTGGCATTGGAAGTGCATTTTTTTTACCATTTAGTAGCAAATTTTTGCAGCTTAATTTTGAAATGATTGCTCTTTTTTTGTTGTCACACAGTGTATTTGTTTGCCTTGTATTTGCAGGGTTTCCGGGCTCTGGGGGACCTCCCTGAGTTCACACACTCACATGAGAGACATGACATGCTGACAGAGTTTGTCACTGCACAGAAAGATAAACTGAAAAATATGTGCGACAATGAAAAGAATGAATTATTGAGTCATTCTGAAAGAAAATGCTGTAAGTGTGACTAGTTTTGACCTATAAATCCTATAATTAGTCTGGTCTGATCAGTTTATTTCCTGTTAGTCAATAGACAGAATGATCATTTGTTGTTGTTGTTGTTTTTATCACAGTGTCAAAAATGCCAAGGTCACATAAGGAAATAACAAGGAGATACCTTTTGACCAAGAGTGAGCATCTTGTTAATTCGCTTTGCACAAACATACATGGAACCTTCAACTACTTCAAATACACTTTCATCTTTCTCTGCAGGCTCCAAAGTGGAGGTGGATCCCAACACAGTAGCTGCATGTCTATGCTTATCTGATGGAAACAGAAAGATATCATGGGGTGCTTGCGACCAGGCTCATCCTGATCACCCTGACAGATTCACCTGCTCTCACCAGGCTCTGTGCAAAAATGGCTTTGTGAGCAGCCACTACTGGGAGGTGAAGTGGGACGGTGGCATTGTCGATTTGGCCGTGTCGTACAAAGGCATTAAAAGAAAAGGTTCAGGGAAAGATTGCTGTTTTGGCCACAATGAACTCTCCTGGAAATTAACCTGCTCTTCGTCTGGCTGCACGTTTTGGCACAATAATCTTCACAAAGGCCGAATTCCTCCAGCTCGCTCCCGAAGAATAGGCGTGCACCTTGATTGCGAAGCAGGAACACTGGCCTTCTACAGTGTTTCTGGCACTGACACAGTGACACTGCTGCACAAAATCCAGACCACCTTCACTGAACCTCTCTATCCGGGGTTTTCTGTTGATTTAGGTTCAACACTGAAAATATGCAACATCTAAGCCAGACTGCGTTTTTTAAATGTTGATTGGCTTGTTAAGACTGGCTGATATTTAGAAGAAGATTTTTTTTCAATCTATTATTATTTTTCACACACACATGCACAAACTGGACCTATACACATGCACAGAGCTGGCACCTCTCCAGCTACCACTCCCCAATCCGTATGACTGGTCTGTGCTGATCTCAAACTGGTGACCCTCCAGTTTCCAAACCAAGTCCCCACACCCTGAGCTACTTTCCCCTATATTTATGATTCAGGGATAGTAAAAAGCACAGAAATACTATTAATATGTGTAGAAGATGTTGTTCAATTGTTGTTTTCCTTTTATCAGCTTGTCAGAGTTGTGTTTTAAATTGGATTATTTATTACCTGCTCAGTGGCAATGCTAATAAACTCCAGAAGACACAAAACAAAACAATAAGGGTGCTCATAAAATGTATTCATTTACATGCATTCTATGAGTCTGACCATTTCAGAGAGCTTAAAACAGTTAAAAAGAGGGTCGCAATTATTAAGGTTCTTACATATAATCATTAAATCATAAAAACCTTTTTTTAACTTATAAAAGGCTATTTTACACAAGGTGGTTCAACAAACTTCATTTAAATCATTCATTCAATTCTTTATTCTGTTCTTTAAGCTGCACAATATAATCATCTTCTTTCGAGCCTGAAATTGATCACATGATCAAAAAATGGTTTCTTAGTAACTTGTAGCCTAACTTATATTATGAAGAGAACTTGGAACATGCATGCTGTGCCATGCCTATGGATGTATGTCTGTGTGTTTTTACTCAACTAGTGTTATGGTTTGATGTGTATGTGGGAGGGCAACAGTTGGAATAAGAATTAAAGTCTTCATTGTTTTAATCCTCAATAATTGTAACTACTGCTGTGCTTATTCTCCCCCCCTTCTTCAAGCAGACTGACTTTGTTTTAGCTTAATAAACTCAAAGGACAATGCTTTGCTAATGATATGTCTTGTTTATTTGATTTAATTCACTCAAAAAATAAAGGCTTGGTGACATACAGTAAAGGTCATGACATGTTTCTTTATATATATAAATAAGATAATAAATATATAAATAAGATAACAGAATTATATATGTAGAGAGAGAGGTTATTACATCATGATTGCAAAAACAAATATATTTTCATATTTATTTCATTTATACAGTTCAGCCCACAATTCACCAAGTTACAGATCTTTACATAATAACATGCAGCGCCAGCGCCACCAACAGTAGAGATCATAGTGAAGACAGTCATAAAATAGATTCAATGGATTCAATGGAGGCTTTTGTGTAGGAGCGATCCAAAGTGTCGTAGAAGTGCAGACAGGCCTTGTAATGCAGCAGCTTCTCAGTCAGAGGGCTGATGTTCAGTGCTTTACCCTGCACACTCAGGTCTATGTACCTGGACAACATCAGGATGACCAAGAAAACACACTTAGAGCAACTTTTTAATGCAATAGAGGATACATTTGTCGTGTGGGTATTCATTTAACCACAGTTGCTTTAATCCAATTATGTAATTTTTGCCAACACACATGCTTCCTGAAATGTTTTTCACTTCAACTTAGTCCATGCAGTTAGAGCTAATACTGTACCTGTAAGATACACTCCAAAACACAAGGGTATTTATAGCCATCAGTGTGGCCAGGAGGAAGAAGAATCTTTCTAAGTTCCCAGCATGCAGTACGTTTGGGTAGAAGTTACCTGTGAACGAGTAAATTTGTCAATCAAATTCCAGTGGCACTATTATTTGTGATTGGACAAAAACATACAATACAGTGTTTGTATTCATTTTACCTCCAGAGAGGAAGTACAACAGCTGAATGATGAAGGCTCCCAGAAAGCAGCCCCCTCCATAGGACAGAGTGAGGAAGTGCAGGGAGATCCCTCGAATGTGGCTCGGGGTCAGCTGGAAAGATATGAGGGAACCTGCCAGTGAGGAAGTGACAGCACAAATGTTTGATCCTCAACAGCTACCTTGTTATGCATCAATTGGTTTGGGCTAGTTTTATAAATTAGAGGTTTTGGGGCAAGATGCAGCGTGTCTGGTGAGGCCAGCATGGAATGAAATCATTGATGCCTTAAATGTGTCACTCACATGCAGGGGTGACAAGAGCCTCTGCAAGACCAAGAAGGATGTACTGAGGAGCCAGCTGGAAACACGGCATGGACGACACTTGCAGAACCTTTCCAGACAGAGTCTGCTCCACCAGAGGGTAAGCCTTCCTCTGCAGCTCAGACAAGCCCGCTACCAGGACCGACAGAGTGGCACATGCATGGCCCAGAGCTGGAAGGGGAGGAGGGACAGGAAGGGGTGATGAGAGAGGGGTCTGCAGAATAATTACGGGAGTAAAGAGGGCAGATGAGAGAGGCAGAAGAGCGAGAGAGACACAGGGATGTTTAGGTGGAGACATTAAAATGATGTGTGCATTTGTGTGGTTGAGTGTGTGTGCACATACTGAAATACTCACTGATGACTTTTGCAGGAGCCAGAGGAGTTTTGTCCATGGAGAGGTAACAAGTTGTAACACACTCGATCACTGGGGCTAAGAGCAGCAGAGGTAGGATGCTGATCACATTCATGGCACCGATGGGCAACAGGAGGTCGTTCATGTGAAGGTTTGAGTTCATCGTCTGTATGTAGTAACCTGCAGGAATCTGTAGGAGACATGTTCTTAAGAAGGACATTATCCCTTTTCATGCTTTATAATAAATAAATAAAGATCCATGATGTTCCTAGTGACCTGCCTGTGTGATGCAGGCTCTGTACAGCAGCTGAAGACCGTAAAGAGGGAACAACTTGGCCAGGACTTTGACGTTCTCTACATGGGTTTCACTGTAACGGCCGCCGTTGTTCTCCTTGGCCCGGTCAAGCCAAGACGCTACATCTCCACTCAGGTGGCGATAGTGGAGGCAGCACATCTTGAGAGAGTTCAAGAAAACTCCCAGTGTGGTCAATAACGATCCACCTATGACAGACACAAGAAGGAACAGAATGAAGTCACAATTTGGTGGGATTTGGTTTTTTATGTTTGTATGTACATTTATGTTTTATGTGTTTGAATACCTGTTTTTATGTCTATCTTTTTATGTTACCTTTCTTGGGTTTATAGGTGAGTTTGTTCTGCATCATGTGTATGGCAATTAGAGCCAGCAGCACAGAGGTGAAGGGGATAAGGAAGCCCAGGTTCTTGCCCACAGACTGCTGGATGTAAGCAATTCCCAGGAACACCACAGTGGAATTCAGGTTGACCAACCAGTAGAACCTAAAAATAAATAAAACAAATATTACACTCACAAATTTCATGACATGCTGATTGTAGATGTCACAGTATAACTCATGAGTAGTTGGAAAATCACACATTATAGTTTAGCCACAGTAGTGGTGTGGCTCCAGGGATGACAATTTGGTTTGACAAAGTCCAGGCGAAGATCTCAACAACTGTTGGATTAATTGTCATGAAATTTTGTACATTCATGGTTCCCAGAATATGAATCTTAGAAATGTTGGTGATCCCCTGACTTTTCCTCCAGCGCCACCATGACCATGAGGCTACTGTGGCCTCCCGCCTTTCTTGTAGCACCACAGTCTAGCCAAAAATATGTATATAAATGTATATAAATACACATACAGAATATATAGATACACACATATATAAATGGCAAAATCACAATATTTTTGTCCTTTATATTTCTGTTCCTCATGTCAATAAATCCCTATAGAATTAAATTGAATAAAAAATTAATCGAGCACATTCACACTCTTCATAGGATGAACCACCACCATCTTGAAGCCCAAATGGCAACTCTGAACGCAAATTTTCTCATAATCTAATAGGCAGATTTTGAGGATTATCAGAACATATCATTTTGATTTAGAGCATTGGAGTTGTTTGTTCTCCAAGATCTCCGCACAGAATAATTGTGATGTAACTGTAAAGAACTTCCTGAAGAGGACGTCTCAGATGATGATGAAACTAATCATAGTAACAATATCAATGACAGTTTGGAGTCGTATTATTGGCTAACCAGGTGAGTGACTGTGACAACACCACCCACCAGTTGAAGAAGGACAGGAGCTGGTGCTGATTGTAGCCCTGCAGGCTATAGGCTCCCATGGGACAGAGGATGGCCCGGATACCGCCGATGCCCAGTGCAGCAGCCAGAAGGCCGATGTAGAACAAGATCTGCCGCTCCCGAGGCTCCAGCTTGTGCATCATGTGATGAGTGTCAATATAGAAGTCTTCGAACGGGAATGCCACCACGGGCAGCATGGCTGTGCCTAGAAAGTATGGTGACCTGTGAGGGTCGTGGCATGTAGGTGCAGCTATATTTCAAACAGGAGTGTGACATCACGGAAGCAGAGCCCCAGTTTAGCACCTTAATAGCAAAACTTAGTTACTAATGCTTTGGAAATGAGAAGGTAATTCTTAATGACTAATATGTCAGATGTTTGTGCATCGTCATTTCACAAATTCAAACAAATATCTAGTCTTTTAAACAGGCACATGTGACCGCACCAAGCCTTATTCTTACATCAACTTACATCCAATCTTAAATTTTATGACAAATACAAGTCCAAGATACTAAATCATTTCTAAACAAGCCATGAAGTTTCAAATTTCGTCACGAGACAACATGTATTAACCTTTAACCCATTATGTCTTACCAAAGAAATGAAGGAAAACACTCCAGTAGAGCACCTTGGTCCTTCCCAAGCAGGTTTCTGCAAACCACCCAACCAGAACAGGGGTCAGCGTACTGGCTCCTACAAAGCACAGGTTGACCGTCGCGGCCAGGTAGTTATCATAGCCCAGCTTCACAGTGCAGAAGAGAATCATGTTGCATACAATCCCGAAGAAAGTGAATCTTTCACACAGCTCCACAAGCAGTACACAGATGATGACTTGGAGCTTTTTGCGGGACTTCCTTGGTGGTCCCTGGTCTACACGAGAGGTCTTGGGGAGCCGGCGCAGTTGGCTTCTGCCCTCTGGCTGCTTCTGAAGGTCCCTGATCACCATACCATTGGCTGAAGAATTCAGTCAGTAATGGACCACGCAGAGCTCTGAATGAGGACTCCTGCCCCTCACCAGCAAAGACCAAGGCTGGAATCCCTCACTTTGGTGTGACTCTGGGGCTGGACTGGAGACACGTAGGATCAGACACACCTATCTGCATTTTGCACGTGCTGGTGGCTGATGATCCTCCTGCGTCATGATCTTACTCTGAACTGTGGACGCCTCATGGGGATGTGACACATTATGGAAAATTGTATTCAGGAGGAGTGATGGATGGGAGCGAAGTAAAGAGCATCCCAGAAATATTTCTATAATTACGAACAGGATACAGGCATGTGGTCACTGTTTGTTTCATGAACGACTTATGCAGAGCAGGGGTGGAAAGTAACTAAGTACTACATTTACTCAAGTGCTGTACTACAATTTTGGGGTTCT
Organism: Micropterus dolomieu; assembly: GCF_021292245.1. NCBI lineage: Eukaryota > Metazoa > Chordata > Actinopteri > Centrarchiformes > Centrarchidae > Micropterus > Micropterus dolomieu. The sequence goes on from NW_025739513.1 coordinate 23,946, forward strand.
TATACTTGAGTATTTCCATTTTATGCTATAATTACCTCTACCCTACTACACTTCAGAGGCAAATATTGTACTTTTTACTGCACTGTTATTTATTTAACAGCTTTACTTTCTTTGCTTTGCAGATTCTGATAATCAATACAAAATATAATCAACATATATATATATATATATATATATATATAGCTTTAACATTAAAATTATGATCACATTAATGTAGCAATAATTTATATTTATATTTATTATATATATATAATATATTTTATATTTATATTTTAATATACATTATTTTGAAATGGGGCATAATCAGTAATTTTATTTTTAGTACTAATTTGATGCTAACACTTTTGTACTTTAACTTTACCAAAATGTTGAATGCAGGACCTTTACTTGTAACTAAGTATTTCTACACTGTGGTATTGCTAAAATTAAGAGGTACTGTAATTTAGCTGTGGCTGTTGGCACTTGATTTAGAACTTTTTTCTTTAAATCCTGTTTATCTGAAACTGAATAATTGTTTGCAATGAGTCATTAAACGACAATCTACAACTCAAGAACAATAATAAGCATCAAAAGACATAAAACAAGACAAATAATCACTTTAGTGCAGCAGGTAATTACAAACACTCACAAAATGCCACACCTCTTTGTGAAAGCAGCCCTTCAGCGAAGGAGCTCATTTTGGAACGTGTGCTGGTAATTAGACTGATAATGTTAGGTGTGGGTGAGTGCATCAGCAGGTTAACCTCAGCTGGATCAGAGCTGCAAGATAGACAACAACTGCCACACAGTTTGGAATAGACCGATTCCCCGAAGTACAATCAAAAGGCACAGCCCAGGCATTGAACAAAATGACACTGGAATAAAACAGTTCCTGGTCACCAAATCTCAGGCAAGAATGAGCAGTTATAAAACATAGATTTCGATATTGTTTCATTTATTTCCCATTTTTCACTCAAAATGTTTGAGGGAGAAATATTATGAAATTAAGATCAAATAAATCTGCATAAGCATTGTATCCCACCTGTAACCCATAAATAAGGATAGTTGGATCAGTCCTTTCTTTCATGAAGAGATATAGGCTAAGTCATATCTCTGCTAAATTGTCAACAAGAACAAAATGTCAGTTGAATCTCTACTTAGAGGCGACACAACACTAATTTGTGTGATTTTCTGACATTTCATTCTGCTTTGAAAAAATAATTTAATAATATCAGTGACACAGACAATCAAACTCTTCAGGTGGAGGCGACCTACAGACATATTCAAACACCTTGTACATCACTTTATAACTGTTCGATTGCAAGAAAAATCTTTTAAGACTTCGAAACGTTTGGTGCGTAAAGCGTCAGGCATCACCATGGTTACAGAAACAGCGTCCAGTTGAGCGTGGGGGCGTGGTGTATCATGGGGGGGGGGTTGTTAGCAAGTCAGTTGCAGCGTTAGTACAGAGACGAGCACCACAGCGAGAGTTTTCTCCAAATATACGCTCAAAGGTAGGTCACTAAATGTTCACAGTTGTTTCAGAGTTTGCTAGAGACACTGCGCGCACAAGCTGTGTTGAGTTTGCTAATACGTATTGTAACGCATTGAACTGTCGGAGCACGTTAGGTAATGGCTAAGTTAGCTAACCACCGCTAGCCGTTGGTTAGCAAAGTTACCCTTGAGTGCTAACGTTAGCCGCACTTTGCTAACCGTGAAAAAAAGCTGTTAACATGAGCTAGTTAGTGTTTGTATATTGTGCCTCACTGAAAGGTTGCATCGCTTTATTTGACATTTGTCAACTCACACATAACTAATATAAATCATTTGCATGTGTCGACGTTGTGTTTTTTAAAGCAGACGTCGGCTAGTAATGTCCGGAGAGAGGATGCCGAACTGTCCTGCCTCTGCGTCCAAGGGCTTCAGCTCGACCCCTGTCAAAACTAGCCAGGGGAAAGAATTTCACACATCCAAGGACTTGGACGACGGCCTCCTATCAGACGACGAAGACACATTTTCTCTGCTTTCTCCCATCTACCATGACAGTTTTGACAGTGATGAAGATCTTGAGGCTAGCCCGGCCCAGCAAACTTCACCCCAGCAGAACTCCAGACTCAGAGTTTCACCAGTCAGGTAACGTACTGCTGAAGTTTCCAAGCTTAAGATACTTTCTGAACCAAGTAAAGAGGACAGACTGCATGGTTCAGACTGACAAAAATGTAAGTATGGAGTTGAATAAGTGTACATCTGTTTTTGGTGCAGATGTGAGCTACCAAGAACACCTTCAGAGCAGATGTTGAATGCAGCTATGGAGCCTGCAGGCTCACCTACTCTCAGTGCATGGGAAATGTGGTTGGTGAACAAAGCCAAAGAAGACCGTCTCAAATTGGAAAAGAAAGCAGAGGAGGCAAGACACAGTTAATTACTATTTACATCACTGTATAACTGCTATAGTGCTTACTCTTCTTTGTTTCTGTAAGACTAGTCATAGTTTTTTTACAAAATGTCCACATTATTCATACTCCCAGACAAACTTTCTTATTGCATCCTGTCTGAATCTCGGAGTAGAAGTTTTTTATATCTTTTGAATTAGGAGTGGCTACTGAAGGAAAAAAAAGAACAACAAGAAAAAGAGCGGGAACAGAAAAGGATTGTCATGGAAGAGAAGATTCAAGATTGGCTAAAGATGAAAAGGGAACAGGTGAATACTTTAAACTCAGTAAAACCACACAACATGTGCATCATCGCAGATTGACTGTAATTTGTCAGAATGTTGTTTAATTACACAGTAATGTCTCACTATCAAATACTGACATATCTGTTTTTTGTTTTCTTCTTGCAATCCAAGAGGAAGCATGAGCAACTTCAAAAACAGAGCAAAGAGGAGGAGGAGATACAGAGAAAGCAGGAAAAACAAAGGGAGATTGAACAGAAAGCTCAGCAAAAATACAAAGACTGGCTGCAGAAGAAGAATCAAGAAAAAATAGAAATGGAAAAGAAAGAGAAAGTAATGTGGATCTTTTTAAAGTATTCTGCTTATAATGAAAATATTTTTCAGTTAAATGTTATGTTAATATTATTCTGTTATAAGAAAATATTTTTCAGTTAAATGTTATGTTATTATTGATCAGTCAAAAAGATCAGATTCTGATAGATCCCTTTTTGTTGACAGGAGGAAGCTGCTCTGAAAGAGGAGCAGGAGAAAGAGCGCCGCAAGAGGGCAGAGGAGAAGTTTAAGGAGTGGCTGGCAAAAGCCAATGATAAAAGCAGAGCAACTCCCAAATCACCTTGCTACCCAACAAGTAAGGTCACTTCAGTCATCTAGGAATTATTAACTATGTTTTTATTGTTTTTGAATTAACTGACACCATATAATTGATAAAATGTATTACATACAAATTTTCATCCATGTTTTCAGACTGAATCAAATGTGTTTGTAACTTATTGGTTTCATTTGCCTTGCTGATATTTTTTATGTGTCAATATTGTATTGGTATGATTTATTCCAGGTCCCTATGACAAATCCTACCCATCACCCAGCTTTTACAATCCTGTCCCATGGAAGCCGATTCACGTCCCTCCTGCAGAAACATCACTGAATAAGACGTCCGGCAAGAAACCTCAGAAACAACGAAAATGCCAGCAAAGCTCGAGCACCGCTCTTAGACTGAGACACTCTGCGAGTGCAGGACAGTTGCAGCAGAGGAGATGACACACATCTATGACTGTGGTAGCCGGTAGCTTAGTCACAGCTCAAATCTGATTTCATCACGACTCAGCCACCACCTCCACAGCTCCTGCATTGAGACTCTGCTGAATCACAGAAGGATTTCTGTTCTCTAACATAGCTGTGGTAATTAAGACATGCTACCATATCTATGTTATATTTTGTTGTACACTGGAGTGATTTTGTAATAATGCACTAGCTCATATTAGTATGTACATAAGGATCTATGAATCAGCTTTTGTAAGATAACAATGTCTAGCATACATGTTGTTATGACTAGACATGTAAAAGCCTGGAGTCTATTTTGTATTATCCTGTAAATTGGATCAATTTGCTATTTGGATAAAAGATGCACTATCCAAGTTCCTTTTTCCCCTCTTGTCCTTGTGTTATTTATGCCATCAGTAAGTGGTCAACATAACCGTATTTGTTATTGCATTTAGCAAGGCATCAGCCACACACAACCACTCAACAGAAAGAAGGTGGCTGGTGGTCACAGCCAAAGATAGACCCAGCTCGGTCAAGTGCCCCTCACACACTCACATTGTTCTGTGTCCAGCTGTGCCTTGTTCTTCTGTGGGCTGAGATGACGACAGAAACAAGTGAGGGGGTGGAGAGAGAGAGAGAGAGAGAGAGGGAGACTGATTCAGATCCAGAGCAGTATGCTCATTCTGTGTTAACATCTCACTTTGATATCAATGCATGCAGCCTGAGGTAAAATTATTTCAATTACACTTTATGTTAGATGAACCTGTCTCTAACTACCGTACATCCTTTCAGTTTGTCTGCTGCATTTTGTTTTTGCTTATTCTGCTCTTAAGCCCTTTCTGTCGTGGACTGCTGTGGAATGTATTCGTTGACAGTAGTCAGTGAGGGGGCTAATACGTGTAGGCATGTAGGGCATAAAAAGCCATTCTGGGGTCCAAAGGACAGCTGTTAAGACAAAGGCGTCAAGTGTTTACATTCTGTCAGGAGTAGTTATACTGCAGGAGTGGTTTAAGCTGTTTGCTCAGGGGTATTTGCACACTGAGCCTTGTTAGCAAAACCTGTCTTCATAAAGACACAAGGTTCTGTTCAGAGTCAGACGCCAGCTCCTTGGCTTTCAGTGTACCTCCAACTTGGTTAAATGGTAAGCCAGTTTGTTTTAAAAACCAACCAGAGCTCAACATGCCTAAATCTATCTAACCCTATGACATCTACATATTTATGCCTGTGCCGGTACTTTTGGTAATAAGTGATTTAAGTCATTGAGTTTAACTTCTACCCCTTCCTGGTATTCTGTCCTATTACAGAGCCTGAATTGAAAATCTATATCCCAAGATGCAGTGGTGCAGGTGGGCTGGCAGTTGGAGATCACACCTACCAAGACAGGTAAGAGGCGTGTGTATACTTGTCCCAGAAGGGGTGGGGGGAGGTGGGTGTTGTAGAGGGCAAATAAAGTGGCAGTCTAAAGGGCAGCAGGACAGACTATACTTGTGTGTAGGACTTGAAGAAGGTGGCAGATAGTGTAACGCAGACATGGAAACGGGTACAGGATGAAGAAAAAAAACAACTCTTGGGACTTTTACTTGAATCTACAGTGGGATAATTAATTAAGTTGATTTTGGAGTTGTTTTTTGTGATGGCAGAAATGAAATGACAGAAGAAGCAAGCTCTGAATTTAACAGTTTGAGTGGGATTTTTTAAAATCTGTTACTGGGACAAATTTACCTGTGGATCACACATATTCAGCTGGGAGCAGTTTTCCCCTTTTTTCTGACAAGGATGTGACCGCTGTTTCTGTAAATAGTCTCAGTTTTTATTGACACAACTTGGAAGGAACCAGTTCTGTTGCTTAAAGGCACATAGGATCTAGTGTTTCAGCCTCAGCGTGTGTTTATATTTATCTATATACTTCACCATGCAGTCTGCAGGGCCGGAGATTGAGGACTCTTTCGACTTTCTGTTTAAAATCATCCTGGTCGGGGACTCTGATGTGGGGAAGACCTGTGTGGTCCAGAGCTTCAAGTCTGGCATATTCATAGAGAAGCAGCAAAACACCATCGGGGTCGACTTTACTGTTCGCACCCTGGACATCGATGGCAAGAGGGTGAAGGTAGGTGATGATTCTTTCTTGTTAAACTCTTCGTTCATTTAAAAGTTTTTTTTATTTCTTTGTCCAACCCAGTTCAGTTTTCATCAGACTTATTCTTAGACCACAGCTTGTAATGCACATCTCCACGTATATTCTGGATCATTTCATTTTATAACGGGTACATTTTTATTAACAAAAAACATGGATGTGTGAGATGTGTCTGTGGATTTACTCTAGTCTTAAAGTGACTAACCCCTCTGCTTGTTTGAGTCAACCAGTGTCTTTTTTCCCTTTAGAGAAAGAGGACTGGCAAATAATATCACCTGTGTGTTAGCTTTCTGGGTGTGTTCATTTGTTATTAACACACCCTGCATGGATGTCTTGATATGCTAATCAGTTTGGGGTTCTGTAAACACAATCATTGTTCAAAAAGGACTGATCACCTTTAGAGCTTTTTATGTTTGTTTTGGAGACACACTTAACCCACATTTATTAACCCAGAGTAACCACTGAATTCATATTGGATTTGTGTTGTGTGTGTTACTGCAGATGCAGGTGTGGGACACAGCAGGACAGGAGCGTTTCCGCACCATAACTCAGAGCTACTACCGCAGTGCCCACGGGGCCATAGTGGCCTATGACATCACACGCCGCACTACATTTGAATCGGTTTCCCACTGGATCAGGGAGGTGGAGCAGTATGGAGCTGCCAGTGTGCTACTTATCCTCATTGGTAAGTGGAGTGAAAATAATATAATAATAATTATAAGTAACTAGATGTTTTTTTTAACACTTTAAATTGTATACAAAATAATATTCTTTTAATATTCTTTTCATACAGGACATCAGTGTTTAGACTGTGTCTCTTTCAAGTTTTCAACTTTACTAATGCTACTTGGAGAGACAGCAGCTCCACTTCTCGACCACTTAAACTTTACTTGTAATTATCTGTTTTACCTTCTCTGCTCACTGGCTTTTGCGTATTTACTCTCAGCAGCAGATAGTGCTGGTCTAGTTTATTGGTTATTGTGACAGTAAATATGCTGAAGACCAGCCACATGCACTTTTGTTATCTTATTTGTGTTGTTTATTTTCCCCCTTTACACAAATATGTGGTCATATTTTTAAAGCCATCAGGGATAGTCCTTTAAAGGTTCAGTGTGTAGGTTTTGTTGGCATCTAGTGGTGAGTGTTGCGAATTGCAGCCAGTGGCTCATGGTGCATTTATGTGCTCATCGGATGGTCCCATTTCCCATGTTGTGAAGTCTTTCTTCCGACTTCAGTGTGTGTTCAGGTGCTTATAAGTCGGAATGTGGAAACCATATGGGCGCTACTACTAAGATGTGTTGGATTATCATTATCAGAGCTTATAAACAACATGGCGATGTCCATGTTAAGGGGGATCTGCAGTGTATGTAGATAGAAATGGCTCATTCTAAGGTAATAAAAACACTGTTTGTAACTATGTAAGGGCATACACCACTGAAAACATAGTTATTTTATTTGCATTTTTGTCAATATAGCCTCCTAAATAATACACACTGATCCTTAATCGACAATAGAAAAAGAATCTATTACTTTTCTATACACCTATTTTACTGTTTAAATAATTTACATTTATTCATTTAGCTGACGCTTTTATCCTAAGCGACTTACAATTGCTATACATCAGAGTTTGCACGCCTCTGGAACAACTAGGGGTTAAGTGTCTTGCTCAGGGACACATTGGTGGATGGGTCACAGTGGATTCGGGTCTCTCACACCAAAGGCATGTGTCTTATCTATTGTGCCATCACTACCCAGCCAATAAGTCCAATCTTCCAGCTTCTCCAAAGTGAAGATTTGCTGCTTTTCTTTGATTTATATCTTTGTAAACTGAATATCTTTGGGTTTTGGACTGCTGGTTTGTTGAGCTGAAACAATGTGACATGTTAACTATACACACTTCCTGTTGTGTTCTTCACTGCAGGTAATAAGTCAGACCTCCAAGCTCAGAGGCAGGTGTTGTTCGAGGATGCGTGCACTCTGGCGGAGAACAAGGGTGTGCTGGCTGCTCTTGAAACCTCAGCCAAGGAGGCCCAGAACGTGGAGGCGGCCTTCATCCTCATGGCCCGGGAGCTGCTGGCACGCAACGGCATGACCATCACAGACGAGGCCTCTCAAGGCTCGCCTCAATTAATTTTGAGTAACAGCTCCCACCCAGTCCTTGGTACTGCGTCCTCAGACAGAAAGTGTGGGTGCTGAGCGGACGTGTTGTTTAAGACTTGAAAATTGGTGTTGACAGTCTCAGTGTACAAGTGTTTTTAATAAGAGGTTTAGTTTTAGGAGAACTACATATGAACTCCATATGTTGCAATGTGTGTGTGTGAATATAAGTTGTGTATGTTTTATATTGATATTTATACAGTCAGTAGAATCAATAACACAGGTTTTAATGACGGTTGCTTCTGAGGATAACTGCTGCTGAATGTGATAATGACTCCAGCAGTACAAACTTTGCTGGAGGACTCTGTACTAAGACTGTACTATGGAAATACAGAATGTTTTCACTTGACAGGGCACATGTTTTTGTGTCTTCCATCCTTTTTAATTGGTCTTTAATTCAGTACTGCTTTTAAAGTACATTACCAGAGTTCACAGTTTAAACCTGCAATTGAAATCTCCTGCAAATCATTCAGTGTCATACCTGTCAGTTACAAATATGACAAACAAGCACTTTATGACACAGGAGCTGCCACTGTAATTAAATTTGTTCTCCCACAAAAGTCTTCTAATACAGACATTAACCATTCGTAAGATTTTCAGAACTACTTGACAGAAAAATAGCACCCTTTTCATTTCTAGGTACTTCGTCTGATTCAGACACTTTCATAAAATAGCACTAAAATAAAATTACCGTACTATTGATTCAGTAAAAAGCAAAACTGGCAGCTTAATCTCGACAGCATTAGTGGTTTACACATTCACCCTATCTTAAAAAAAAAAACAAGCTGACAGCAGTAAAAACAAACAAAGAACTGATCTAGTTGGGTGGGTGTATATTTAGGAAAGGCAAGATGACCCAGTTAGGTAGAGTGTTGTACAAAGAAAATCCATCTTATCTTGATTAAGGTGAAACATTGTTTGAACTCTCATCCATGATAGTGTAATAAAAATACACGCAAGTCAACACTTAAACTAAAGGGTGATTCTTGTATTTTTAAACCTGTGCCCTATTATTTTTAACCACATATTTTAGGGGTTCTAAATGACTACATACAGTTTTGTAATTGGTCCAGCAGATCGCCTCAGCAGCCGCAAAACGAGCTACAGTGGCTACAGCGTAATCCGTCAAATATAGCCCATTACAAGTGCTTTAAGATGACTTAGTTTTCCACTGCCTGCTTTGTGCAAACACTTGCCTCTCGCAAGATTTCAGAGTGAGCGAGACTTCTGTGTCTGTCAGTGGCTAAAACAAGCACTTGGAGTAGATGTACTTTTGAGGGGTGCAATTGCCTGCAAGGATTTCATTGTAGCCATTGCAGCCTGTTTTGCAGCTGCCAGCTGAGGTGAACTAATGGTACCTATAATTTTTTATAGTCATTTAGACCCTAAAATATGTAGGGTCCATTTTTAAAATGACCAGAAATACCCTTTAACAATGTGAAGAGAAAGCAAAGGCATAAAGGAAGCACGTACGACTTGATGACCTAGAATCCTTGACTTTATATATATATATATATATATATATATATATATAGTAAGTAGGGCCATCAGAAACATGGGTGTGTGTGTTCAGGAAAAATGCAAAAAAAGTACTGCAGCAGTGTGTCACACACTACAAAGCATGACCGACTTAAAATGTGCGTCCCTTTACTATATTAAGTGTAAACCTGCATATTGGCTGATTCTATGACACTTCTCTCTAAGAACTAGCCATAGTAACAGCTTCATCTCCCCAGTGACAATCGGGGGCTTAGATTAGAAAACAAAATACACGCATAAAGTTTCTGCTACTACCTGTTAAGTTCCATTAAGATCTGTTTATTGGACGGCTTTGAGTTGAAGCCTGAGTTTGACAGACTCGAGCTGCGCATCCTACTCCAGAGGCCAGCCTTCCTGCTGAAACACCAGCTCCACCGCCTCCTTTACATCCTGCACCACGAAGGACGGCTGGGTGAGGCTGGGGTCAAAGCGGAAGTCCCTGTGACCGTGGAAGATTCGCTGCTCAGTGACAGTGTGCGTCGGGTCTGAGGGCAGCTCCTGCTCGTCTCTGCTGTACACCCCTGTGCACACCAGCATGGAGACGCACCCCTCGGGGAGGTCCTCCTCTGTCCCATACATACTTGACGCTCCGCCTAGTTCAGCTGATGTCATTTTAGGGGCTTCATCGACAGCTTCTGCCAAGGGATCTGCACCTCCTGCGCCACTCTTAGCCTGCATCTGGGCCTTGGTACGCAGAGAAGCCTGGAGGTAGCGGTTGTAGAGGTTGGCACCGTATATGTCAGCCATGGGGTTATCACTATAAAGAGAGGCAGAGTGACAACACATTAAAATGGACCTTCACATCAAACAGAAAAGGACAAACCTCATGATTCTTAGTATCAAATGTGGGTCTCAAGTCAAGAGAAGACTGAGTCACTCACCCTATAGCATATAGCCTCTTCACAGGTGTGGTCCAGCCAAGGCTCTCTGCCTGCTGCCTAATCAGCAGCTCAGCGTAGTTATAAGTCACCACACTGGGTTTACCGATCAGAGCCTCGTACTTCAGCTCATAGCCCGTGACCTTCTTGTACAGGCTCTCCAAGCACACCAGGAACATCCCGTGACCAAACCTATGAGACAGAGACATTAAATATAATAATACTGTGGTGAAAACTTTTATTAATTTTTCAGGGTGTCATATAAATCCTAATGTGTCTTTTTTTCACACACACACACAGTACCTGGGATTCTTTGCCTCGGCCATCCACAGCAGGTCCATGTTACAGGCCAGGATCGGGATGTGAGGGTACTGCATCGAACTCCAGGCGTTGTCTGGGTTCCCATTTGTTAGGAGCACGTCAACGATAAGCTGGAGGTTGGTCTCCCATCGGATTGGCTCACCAAATAAGATGACAGCTGCAGGAAGAAACGGATGAAAAAGGGCACAATATAAAAGACAGACAGCTCTGTGTTCATTATGAACTGTGAATCCATTGTTAAGAGTTACACTTATAGCTACAATGTGGACTGTGTGTGGAAACATACCATGTATTGGCCGTAAGCCTTTGGTGGGTGGAATCTGTAAGACATCATACACATTTTGTAAGATGTGTGACTCATCTGTAACTGAACATAAACTAGGTTCAACATTAATGCTACTTACTCCATCTTTGGGTCTTCTGTTGTGATCAACGACATCTAGCAGAGGATATGCCTCTCTGAGCATATCTATAGTAACAACATCCTGAAAGCCCAGGCTGAAGATTGGCAGGTTAAAGATAAACACAGAGTTATGAGCCACAAAATACATTTGTCTAACACAAAATCATAACTGCTTGCAATCTTATTGTGTGTGTGTTGAGAATTTGGCTTTGGACTTATATAATGTGATTCTGGAGGTATATATTAAACATTTTTGAAAAATATATATCGGGAAGGTCTTGATACGTGTTGAGAAAAGAAAGTGAAAATAAAATCCAAGGCTTTACCACAATCCCTCATGACAAATTAAAAAAAGCAACAAAATCTGTGAAAGGCCTGGCTGAGAAAAGTCAGGCAGCAAAGGGAACAAAGGGTACAAAGATTAAACACTGATAACAAAGTGGAACATGGACAAAAATACACTGAATAAACAGAACATGCACACTTTTAAGGTCAATATCCAGAGGGAGTGCAGAAACCAGAGTTCTTGATTTTTTAAGAAAGGATACTTGTGAGCAACCTCCACCACAGGACCCTGTCCCGACACCAGCACACGCATTTTGTGGAACGAGGTAAACATTCGCAAAGGACTGTGGGACAGCATCACCTGGTCGGGAGACACCTGAGATCAAGGGAGTACAGAGAAAAAGACTCCAGACAAAGCAAGTGGAGGTCACATTTAAAAAGGTGTCAAGTGTTCAGTTTACCTCCACCTCCAGAAGATGTGACAGATGTTCGGCTTTCGTCTGCCTCATGCAGTTCCCGGCATTGGTGACAAACACCACAGGCACCTTGTATTTCCCATTGTGGTCCACCAGGTTCCTGAAGCACTGCTTGGCCGCAGGGATCGGTGTCCTGCCCCGCACCAGTACCCCATCGATGTCAAAGAGGAGCCCGAATGAGTTTGGGTTCTGAGGAGGGAGCTGGGCCAGAGAGTGGAAAATATGGGGTTGTTCATTAACTACAGGCTGAGAGTCAATCAATTAATCAATTACACAGCATGGTTTTATTGGAGCAGATGATGAGTGAACTGGGTGAATAAGATAGTAATAGCTGTGGTTGTATATAAGTAAGTAATCATCACTGTGTGCGCGCTGTGATTAGCTTAAACATGGTGTTCAATGTGTTTCTTTCCTGCTGATGGGAAAGAAACTTAAGTTCAAAGCCAGCTGTTAATATAAATGTGAAAAGCGTGTCATTTTCTTCACTTTGTCTTAATTCATCGTCATCTTAATTCAAATAAAGTTTGAGTAAAGCATACACTTACACTGCTGTAATTTCGTGAGGCCGAAGGTGAGGTGTTTACAAGTTTTGCTGCTCCCTCGCAGCATGATTTTAGCCGCTGCCAACCAGTTTTCAAAGTCCTTATTCTCTGCATTTCTCCAGGCACTTGTGCGTAAATAGCCGTTGGGTTAAACGAGAGACAATAACAGAGCTGGGCTAGCTTCAGCTGAGCTAACGGTATCTGTCTACTTAGCAGATCTGACGACTGGACCAATGGGTCATGGTCTCTCACAAAAGTGACAGTTGATACTCAACTCTGCGCTGTTTCTTCAGTGTAGCTGCCATCATACCGTAACTTAGCCGTGCAACTCTCTCACGACAATGGATGAGCATGCGCAGAGCTGCAAATCATAACGTCATAACTTCCCGGTACAATTACGTCACGTTATCCACCGGAAACAGTTTGTAAATGACTTTCTGGAAAAATGAAACTGATCTTTTAAACTTTCCATTTAACATTTTCAACATAAACACAATTTGAGACGTCCTGCTGTGATGTAATTGATCAATATATTTTGAATGTAAAGTAGTGTAGTATTATAATAAAATATGATTTTATTTGAAATTCAAAAAATGCCGTTTTACTGTAATGTTTTAGTCCGTTAAGTCATTTCATATATTTGATTGTTTTTGTTACTACATTTTTGAACATAATTTAATCTGCCTTTATTTTACTTTAGTTAATTAACTTCTATTCTCCTTTATTGTCTTTGTCCCATCTATATATATTTCTTTTCATACGATTTGACTTTCACACTGTTTGAAGCTGATGATACACAGGGCAAGTTTTTGAGAAATCTTGCTGGTGGCAAGTCCGACTATGTTTTGAACGGATAGCGGTGGAGGAGTGATGGGGGAAGGGGATTACGGTAATAATCTTTACTCATTACCGTTGACGGCAACATTGCCCAGCACCATTGCTCTGTGTATCATCAGCTTAACTCTTGGAGTATGACAAAATGGAAATATGTTTTGATTTATATATTTCAAATGCACATATTTTTACAAATACTAAAATTACACATCAGTGGGTCAACCAAACAATAACATCTCATACTGAATTTTGCTTTTTATGGCCAGTCAACTGAATAAGTACAGAAATCACCTTATGCTCATCACAACAGACTTTATAGGTTTTGTTTCCAGAGAAGCTTAAGAGAATGTTACTGAAGGTTTTACAAATTTCTGACTATTGGATAATAACAATGAGGGTGGTGGTGATGGGGCAGTGGATAAGACACATGCCTTTGGTGTGAGAGACCCTGTTTCGATTCCCCAATGTCACACCAATGTGTCCTTGAGCAACACACTTAACCCCTAGTTGCTCCAGAGGCGCACGACCTCTGACATATATTGTAATTTGGATAAAACATCAACTAAATTTGGTAATGTAAAAAGAAGGATGGTCAGATTGGCTGTGACGGCTTAGTACAATATGTATTTACTATTCTCTTAACTTTTGTATGTAAAAAAAAAAAAAACATATGCAGGTTGTAGATATATGTAGATGTCACTGCACCATCATCTTGCATCTGGCTAATGCCTCTGTTGTGCCAGTTTTTACAGGTAATCACTAAGAAGATTTGGCTTATTTTTAGTTAAATTAACTTGTATTCATACAGCACTTTTCTAGTCTTACACTTGTCACACACACATTCATTCACTGATGGCAGAGGCTTCCATGCAAGGCGCCAAAGACACTGCTGTTAACTGTTGCTGCATCTGTTCAAGTGGAACATATAACACTCTTATCATTCTAACAGGCCTTTTTAACAGGTGAAATCTTAATGTCACAGTGGGAAAAGCACAGTGAATAACAAAATTAGTGATGGCTGAATTTCATTTAGCTGCTTCAGTCTCAGGTTCCTGGTTTGTGCTTGCTGGCTGTCACTGCTTACTGCAACAGTTAAATATTAGCATTGTTAATGTTAGTAGTAACATCTTAGTAACATCTGTGCTTTTCCTACTGTCATGAGTCAAAATGTCTGCTGTGAAAATGCCTATTACTGCTTGCAGAATGTATTCTGTAAATGATTGTGTTCATTCATTTAAAATCATTGTAACAAAAACTCTTTATTAATCCACAGTACAAAATACAAATAACACTCTACGTTTCAGTAATAAACAGTAGCACAAAACATGACTGGGCTAATAAACCTCACACAGGTTCTCCGGTACAGGTAGACACATGACATCACAGTCCATTCCTCAGCTAAATCTCAGCTCATTTTCCAGTCCGTAGATCTTAGCCTTCAGCGCCATCAGCTCACCCTGAACCTTCTTTGTCCTGGTGTTGGTCTGACGTACCTCATGCAGAATGGCTAAGTCCTGGTTGGGCCCAATATTCAGAGTGGCCTGAAGCAGTGGATACATACACACTAGATTAAACAGTTGAAATGTTCATGATCAGCAGTATGGACATCTGGAAGCAACAATTGTGAAATGATTTTTTTCTGTGGCAATGATACATCAAAGAGCTCAAAATAGGCTTTTTTCATTAATTCTCTCATGACCATGACAAACAAAATTAAACGCTCACCTTGAGGAGTTGTTTTTCGACATCTTTGAATTTCTGTCGGAGGTGCTTCAGATCCGTCTTGAAGCCCTCCACCTCCATGGCCCTCCTCTTCTCCAGCGCCTCATAACGCTGAGTCATCAGCTGAAGACGCTTGGCCATTTTGTCTGAACGTTCCTGGATACATACAAGATTTAGCACGTCAAAACTATCAGTACAAGAAACGCGGGGATAACCACAAAATATATAACAGTCAATCAGAGGTGTGTAGGAGGATTTTACAGACATAAGCATCTGTCCAACCATGGTACCTTAAATATTTCCCTGCCCACATCCCCTTCCTCTCTGATTTGGGCCAGTTCTGTCTCCAGAGTGATACACTGCTCCCTGTACATCTCTGCCAGACGGTGGGCTTGCTTCAGGTCCTCCTGCATTGCCTGATGAAATAAATTAATTTAAACAAACAGCACCCCAAAACAAAAAGAGCTTTGATTTTACAAAATCAATAAGTTAGCAGGAAAGTTTTCTTTAGGCCCGCAATTAACATATACAAATGTTACCTTTAGCTCCTCTTTGCGTATCTGCTGTGACTCTGGCTGAGGTCGAGGGAGGACCAGTGCTGTGCTGTTGCTGGGCTGCCACGTCCGGCCCAGCTCTGCACCAGAAGACCCAGACTTCCTCAGACGGTTGTGGCAGGAGTCCAGCTCCCTCAGCAGCCGGTCCTTCTCCACCATCCAGCTCTTTTCATGAGTCCGTGTGTCAAACTTTAGCTGCAAGAAATCTTTGGTGCTCTCGTACAGCAGATTCTGGGTTCGCTGGAGCCTGAGGTGTCAAATGTGAGAGGAAGTGAGGATTATTAATCGAGATCAGGCTGAAGAATGTATTTATCATTGTTCAGAGTGATGCGTGTAATTCCAAAATGAAGGAAAACAAGTCCAGATCTATGTTTCACTAGGGACCAACATGAAAAAGGGTGGTGAGATGTTCGTACAGTAAAAACAACTAACTAAACATGCAGACCCACTTGTCAGTCAGAGCTGTGATTCGTTCCTGATCTCTGTGCTGTTGTGCCTGCGCCTCCTCAGTTTTAATCCGTCGATCCTCAAGCAGAGACTCTACCTGCTCTTTGGCCAGACGGGTTTGTTCCTCCATCTGAGCCTGCAGAGCCTCCACCTGGAGACATGAGCCACACAAATAAAAGGACACTCATCACCAAAATCGTGGAGAAGCAAGAAGGCGGGGAAACATTTCCATCCCTTCTCAATAGTAAAAATCAATATGGAGATGTGATGTTCTGGCGTTTTTGAGAGATGAGGGGACATAAATTCCATCACCCAGTGTTTCCTCTATATGCATTCAGCAACGGCGCACCGCTGAATCACGCCACTACTAAAATTTCCCACGATCATTAAACTATGCGTTACAAATGTTTTCACTCTGCAGCACTCAATGCTCGGCTCGCTTCCTCTCCTCGTTCTATGCAGAACATAGGTGACAGATTGTGTTATAAGAGCAGCGTAACTCTGAATCAGGAGATGCGTAGCGAGTGTTTGATTGTCCGAGCGGCAGAAAGCGAGCAGAGGAAAATATTCTGTAAATGTACGGTGTCTGTTACAGTGTGTTTGCTTCTCAACACCAAGAAAAGTCTGTTGTTTCCCACCTGCTGGAAAAGTGAAGCCGGTTAGCGCTAAGTTAGCTCACATCTCCCCTTCAGACTGCGCAGCTGAGCAGGAAAACTTCTACAGCAGCTACATAGCTGCTATGTAACTTAACATTAGCTCAATTTATAGAATGTAACTGGAAGCTGTATTTTATTACTGCCTACTTGTCCAATGTTGAGAACATCAGGTACATACATTTTTCAGTCTGAAAAAGTGGTTTTGGAAAAGAGAGGACGAGGTGACTGGAGGAGCTGAGGTTAGTAAAGCTAATTAGTGATGCAAACTAGTCCTTTTAAGCTAATGAGGAAACGTTTCTTTTTGGATTTTAATGTGCAAATAAAATGCACCTCAGAAGGGAGGAGGTTTCTCATGTTTCCTATTTTTTATATTAATGTCTACAGATAAATGTCAGAAGCTGTAAAATGAAGACACAAAAGGCAAACATGAGGCAACACATTGTCGTGACCCCGCTGCTGAAAAAAAATCCTAGAGGAAACACTGATGACCTGCGTTCAGGAAGTTGACACCTAGACCTACCTGTAGTAACAATGTCTGGTTATCGTTCTTGTATTGTTCCAGGCTCTCTCCATTTACCCCATCTGCTGACTTTGTTCTCCTGCTACTCTCTGCTTGGACAGATATGAAATCAAAAAGTCTCTCTGGAGCAATAATTAATGTTTATGCAGATCACTTCCTATATATATATATTAAATAAATAAATAAAACAGAAAACTTCGCCACATCAGGTGCTGCCATTCATTATAACATAAATAATCTTAAATGTAGAAGGGGCATTTGCTAAAAAAAAAATAAATAGTCAAACCTTTCCTGGTCAGGGCAGGTCTTAACCTCGTTGGCCTGAGATTGAGATTTTCCTCCAAACTGGACTCAGCCTTCCTCTGTGTGATAGTGACCTGAAACATAGTCATCGCAAACCAGTTAGAGCTATTTGTCACATGGTCATAATGAGCATTTCCTCAGTTTGCTTATATGTGAACAGAAATCAGTCATGACACTCCTCGCCAATTCACTATTAACTATTAACATGTAGGGAAATTACACTGTAATTATTTGATGGTTAGTCAGTGTTGTTCACTGCAGCTATTGTTATCATAACAGGAAAAATACAGGTTAAACTAATCACATTAATGGTGTCTCTGTTCCGTTTAGGTGAGCCAGCCAATGCAGCATATATTAAGGTGACAAACTGCACCACGTCAAGTCAAGACGTCCGCTGTGAGAATGGTCTATGATGAAGTAAACATATGTACCTTGTGAGGAGGTTCCCGGTGGAAATATGTGATCTCTCCTGTATCAGGACCCACCAGAGCAAGAAGGTGCTGGATTTTCTTCCTGTCCTCTAACTCTCTGTACAACAGGAAACAGATGTTTAGAGGGGTTTTTTTGTACGTAAGAGGAAGAATTATGGCAGTGCAATAATGAAGACAGAAATTAAAGGCCCTGCACGTCACCTATACAGGCAGTTTTCCTTACTCTGGCTGACTGCAGCTCTCTCAGTCATAGTACAGTAATCACAACAGTAAACTGCGTAAATGCTCACACACGGGCTGTATTTGAAACCGCCTTCTATACTAGCAGTAGGTACTGATTTGACCAAAGACTGCTTGACACAACAACCAGTCAGTAATGTAATCTTCTTTTAATCAGGCAGTCTCAGCAATTGGTCATTGTTGAAATGGCAAACAGCAACATCACTGCGTCAAGTGAGTGGTGGACAAGGAGGAATATAACTGCTCTGTAACCAAAAAAATATAACTCAGCGTTAGATATAAGCAATGTATGTTGTGTTGTTTTCTTATTGACAGCTCACTAAGGTTAATGTTGTTGTCTTTATGATATCAAAAGTTAGCTTGGCAGGCTTAACTTAAGTGTTGTCTTTATTATGAGTAATAGAACAAATGCAGAAGGTTACATTTGTTACAAATGTTCTCCATAGACAAGATTTGAATTTTTTTTAGAAGTGGTACCTACATTTATATTCCTCCTATTGTTTACTACTTTCCAAAACTGGAACCCGACTAAGCCTGGCGTAGCTACTGCTAAATAAATTGATTTAACAGTTTCATACTGCATTCTGCAGGCTGCTATGTTATGTAGTAGGCGGTTCAGAATACAGCCACAGTCTTGAAAAGAAAAGTAATCAGGCAAGTAAAAAAACACCTGTATCAGAATCAGAAGGAGCTTTATTGCCAAGTAGTGTTTTACACATATGAAGAATTTGCTTTGGTGATAAGGTGCTACACATAGACACAGAAATATATAAATATGGAATAAACAATGCAAGTTATAGAAGAATAATAAAAAGAATAAAGCATGGTAGACATGTGCATTACATGTGTACCATTAAATTATATGCAGTATCTCCAATGGCAGCCAGTCAGATAGTCCAGAAAACTATTACTATTAATAGTTTCATCATCAACCATGTACCCACCTGATCTTTAGTCGGTCATTTTCTGCATAAAGCCGCAGAGACTGTTCTCTCTCTTGGAAAAGGTAGACCTGCATGTCGCTCAGAGCGTTTTGCAGCTCTGCAATCTCTCCCTCACGCTGTCGTACCTCCCACTGTAGCTTATGCTGAGAGGATATCGGGGATGGAGAAAAGACAAGTTAAAAACAGGCGAAAGTACTCTGTCAAAGGTGAAAAACAATGTAACATAAGCCCCCTAGCTGTGTGTCACCTGGTCCTCTGTAATGTCTTTGTACTTCTCCAGCATCTGCAGCAGCTCCTCATGTTCTACATCAAACTGGGCGATCTTCTGTCTGTAGAACTCCAGTAGCTCCCTAGAGGGACGCAGGTACGCCAGCCTCTCATGGATGGGGGGAAGTGGGGAATCGGGTTCTTGACCAGGGGTATGAATGTTGGTTCTGTGGGCAGGAAAAAAAGTCTTCATAGGCCAAAATGGAGGAGGACACTTATGCATACCAATCCACTAACACACATACACACACACACACACACACACACACACTTGGGTAATGAACACTAAATGTGTCTCCTTTAAACCCGCTTAAGGATGAGTAAGAATAAATCCATGTGGGATAAGACGTAGGACTGTAACAGTGGGAGACAGACTGACCAAATACGTCTAAGCATCTTTCAGGGAGACTACAGTTAAAAGCATTACATCCTTCTCACAATGGGCACTCTCAGTGCTGTGTGTTGTTGACTATAAGATCTTACCTGTGTGGTGTTGTTTCTTTTGTTGGAGATCCCATCCCAGCACAAAACACTGAAAATAAAAGAAAAAAACAGTCATCAAAACTGCATTGTTGTTGCAGGTCTAACATTCACATACTTTATGCAGCCAATTCTGTAACAAAAGGCCACACAGACCAAGCTTTGCAAATTGAATAAGAGGGGTCAGCAATAGCAAGCTATGCATGAAATATACATGTTAATAAAGGAGTCAGCTCGTACAGCTCCTGGGAGACATTATTATTAACTGAATACTGAAATATTTACAGAAAAAAAACTCTGTTCAAGACGGTTCTATCTTTTGAAAGCCTTTTTGGTTGATATGTGCTCTTGTTCTAGGAATGCTCTGTTTCAGTGTGTTTTTCACTGAAATAGGGCTGCGACGATTAATCGAATAATCGATTAGTTGTCAACTAGGCCTATTAAATTAATAGACAATTTTTATGATCAATTAATCAGTGTAAGTCCTTTGTAAGAAAATTTATGTGATTCTTGCTTCTTAAATATAAATATTTTCTGGTGTCATTACTCCTCTATGACAGTTATTATCTTTGGATTGTGGAAAAAACAAGACATTTGAGGCGTCATC
Source organism: Micropterus dolomieu (assembly GCF_021292245.1). Lineage (NCBI taxonomy): Eukaryota > Metazoa > Chordata > Actinopteri > Centrarchiformes > Centrarchidae > Micropterus > Micropterus dolomieu. The sequence continues at coordinate 44,380 of NW_025739513.1, forward strand.
CTGGGCTATGGGGAACACCGTTCAACATTTTAAAGACCAAAATCTAATTGATTAATCTACTAAATTATTGACAGATTAATCAACAATGAAAATAAATCGTTAGTTGCAGCCCTACACTAAAATAGTGTATTTCATCTTAATAAAATATAAAGAAATCAATGATACATAGTCCAACGTGGCAAAAGAAAACCTGGTTAACACTGCAGGGGAAAGCTTCAATCATATTTCCATTTACGCTATTTTTTTCAACATTATTATAAGTTATAAAATCTGCGAATAAACGAATGTAATAACTCAAATAACTTCAAGGGTGGAAGTCTGACTCCCATGGACTGATCGCCAGGAGGAGCGGGACGTTTGAAAGCTCAGCAAACTGTTATTAGATGTGACGTTAATATAAACACATTTCTGACGCTTTGACACATATTAAGCTGAAAGACAACTCAGTTGGTAGACATTGTAACGTTGCTTCATGAGAAAAACAAAAGAGCAATCCCAAAGCGTTGCAAAGCAAATGTAACGTTTGTCTGTATTGTGATAGTGAAACTTCAGTTTTGGGGTAACTAGCACATACCAGTACATTAACATAGGCATAGTAAATTCATCTCTGGCTTTTTGACTAACATACTACTACTTTTTATATAACATTACCCGCCACAGTCTTTGAAAACTCAGCGCGTCGGTCAGGCCAGCGGTGTTGTTCGTTGCTATCAAGCTTTTGAAACCCGGAAGTGTACGCCTCTTCTTCTTCTTCGTGGGAAACTGTGAGACGTGATTGTTATTTCACCAACTAGCGTCTGGCTCATGAAAATAACCATACTGTAATGTCACTATGTCACACATGTGGCATCTTATGTGGCAGGTAACGCTAGGATATGTTGAGTTTCTTCGAGTGTCTTCCATTGACGGAATGTTTTTTTCCCAATGAAGGTAATAGTCAGTCATGATTAACGCCGTTGAGGTGGTCATTAGAAGGTTTTTCTGGGTCAAAGTCTCCTTCTGTGTGTCCAGCGATTTTAACATGTGTTTAAAATATGTATATGTAAAACAGAGGCTTTCTGTTTGAGCTAAACGTCCAAGTTACTAGCGTTAATTGTCAAACCGAAGGGCAACACATACAGAAGTTGGCGTTTTAAATTTCAAAATAAAGGACAAAATATGAACTGCGTGGAGCACACGAATTACACGAAAAGTACATAGTTACTAAAGAGTAGGAAAAACTATGTTTCCCCCCCAATATTCACCATAGTCATATTCATCACCAACGCAAAATGTATCCTTGTTAATTATTGTCTTACTGTGAAAACCGGATGCTGTAATCTTACTACGGCTAGCTTGGCGGTCTGACCCTGGTCCAGTCCTGTCTAACTTCACCGACATACACCGGGATCTCACATTAGTCCGTCTGGCTCTCGGCGATGGAGCGGAAAGTTGCTCGGGAATTTAGGCACAAGGTAAGATACAAACGCAGTCCTCTTCGGTATTGATTAAATCGCTCTTAGAAAGCTCTTTCCCTACCTGGTTGTCACTTCACTGGCACAGGTGTCTCTTTCAGTGGGATGTTACGCAAAAGGCCTGACCGACAGCCCCACGAAAATGAAACTGTTTTGTATATTCAAGAACTATTTTTAAAAGGATAGGCGATTTTAAATGTGTTAAGCTGAACATGATTTGGAAAATGTATGGCAGTAGCTTCAGAGTTAAAATATAAGTTATCTCTAGTGTATCAGTAAACAAAGCCCATAGGAGAAATAATAGACAACAGAGTTGCTAATATATTCATGGGGTTTCATGCACCTGAAATAACTGTTTTTCTTGGGCTATCTAAGGTGAAATGAATTTCAGAAGGTTTTGGTCTTACAGTTCCCACAGCTGTTCTGATAAATAGTAATTAACGTTACAGGCTGACCTCTTGTGAATAAATGAGCACAACATGGGCTACAGTGGATCTTGCCTCTTTTTAAAAGTAATTAGCCACAGTGTTTTCTGTATTTGTCCCATGGCTGGTGCCTGTTCCTGGCTCAGGAACACCATGCAGCTCTAGGATAAAATAAATGGTATTCCAATCACCATATGTGGTTCCGTCATTTATGCTTTTGTGGTTGGCATTGGCACATTACAGCCCGAAAAGGTATCTATGAGTAAAAGATAACAGAGGAAGGGAACATGATATGTTCAGGGCGTTTTCAGCCACAGAGCATGTAGGGATCATCACTCTGCCATCTGTGCTGCACGCAGGCAGACAGGGTCCCATATTGCAGCCTCTCCACAAAGGGCATCTTAGCATTAGATAATGTAGATGTATCAGAGATGAGCAGCTGAGCGGAAGAGATGTGACAATTTACTGTTTAATTAGAGGCAGAGGGGCCAGCACGGCACAATCAGGCTTTGTTTCTTTTTGGGACATTATCATAGTCAGTGTTTCTCTGTTTGGTTGAGAGTGTGTGAAGCTTTACTGTACATTCGCAGAAGAACAGCATTATTATCTGCTCTGTCAATTTAAAAGTGTTTTGCTCTCTGAGGGTGTACTGCAATTGATGTACATTGTAATGGGAAAAAGTTATGTAGGTGTATATTCTGTGACAACAATCTTATAAACTAGACAGTGCTTTTTTTAAAATGGGTATCTGACTAGCCAGTGACCCTTATTGGTTTTATGGTGCCAAAGTCCACATATCGTTTAGGTTACAGGAGTAGCTCACTGTGTCTCACTGCCCTGAGCAAGAGAAATTTACGACATAAAGTCATAAACACAATCTCACACACCCTCACAACGACCTCCCAGCAGGGTCCATTTAGTGTAGCCCTACATTTATGATTGCTTTAGTGAGACATAGGTGATCGACCTATTGCTTTAATCCCTACATTAAATGATACAAGAGTGTCTGACTATGCATGTGTTTTTGACTTATCTTTGAGTGCACACTGCTAAAGATGAAGTGTGTGTGTGTGTGTGTGTGTGTGTGTGTGTGTGTGAATGTTGGGTGTTCACCTCTGTTACTGTCTGAGATGTAAGACGACACTGCTGACCTTCCTACTGCACAGCCTCTCCTCAGCTGTGCTGCCATTATTCCCTGCCAGTGGTGTGATGGTTGGGGAAGGGCAGTCCATTATACCTGCTTTAGACCTGGGAGTCTCAGCCTCCCCAAAGCTTAGGTTTAACTATCACTCTGATTTATTTTTTATAAAAAGCGACCCAACAGCCTTGTCTTGGACAGATTTAGTCGGAAGAAAAGAATGAAATGTGTTATATCAGTGATTGGCCGAAGCGTTTCCTCAAAACCCTTCTGCTGCAGTTGAGCAGCCATCAGGTTTGTATGACTCATACACGCACACACAAACACACACAGGTGGCCCACCCCCCCCCATCGCGCTGACAGGACCACAGGAGAGAGGTACCGTGTGTGCCTGTGGGCCGACATTTCCTCCGATTCAGCGGTGAAAAGGAGGATGGCACCACATGTTTGTCCTTTCTTGCAGGTGGAGTTGCTGATTGAAAATGAAGCAGAGAAGGATTACCTGTTTGATGTCCTCCGCATGTATCACCAGTGAGTACCATCTGTCATTGCTTAGTGTGTGTGTGTGTGTGTCGGTGTGTGTGTGTGTGTGTGTGTGCGAGCAAGCAAGTTGTACTTTCTTTTTTGTTTTGTCTCTGTCAAGCACACACCTGTACTGTACATTCATGGCCCTATATTCCTTCATGAATAAATGGTTGGTGGTTATTGAATATTAAAGGCTACACGTGTTCTCATTTGCCTCACGTGTTGCTGTAATTCCTTGTTCTGTCTTGTTCTGTTTTTCTTCTTCTTCTTCTTCTTCTAACTCCTCACCAACCTTTAACATTTTCATGTTTAGTTTACAAAAGCTCTTAATCTTGTCACACTCTAGTATAAACTTTGTGCTCCAACAAGGTTTCTGGTAACAGCCTGGTCTCAGAGGGCAGGGGAGGGGGTGCACTGAGGTTTCAATTGATCTTTGTACAGAGGCAGAGCTCTGTGGCCCCATTGGTTAAGCCTCTGATCCGTTTCCACTGTGCTCCGACAAGCCTGGCCAGTTATCCACAAAGGCCTTTTTTTATGTTCATCCTCCAAACAGGGCTGAAAATGGCACCTATTAATAATTTAAAGAGGAGGCCAGGTGGACAGATTTTATACAGTAGCTTTAACTTTGCTGCTTTAATTGCTGTTCTAGTTGCCTTTTGTCTGCCTTTGAATTGTGAAAGACTGCTGATTGGATTGTTTTTTTCCATCAGTATTTAGATATTACAGTAATATACTTTTACTGTTGTTTAAAATAGAAATGGGAGATAAAAATATCAATATTGAATGTTTCCTCCAGGATTATGTTCTCATCAGGGTAGAAAAGCCTCTGAAAGAGCACCTTTGGGACCATAAAGCTCTACAGTGCAGTCCCCTTGGGTATAGGAATTATTGGGCTATTTAAGTTACTTTAAATGTAGAATTAATTTACAGAAAAGTATTATTAGATAGTAATACACAAACAAATAAAATTAGCAAAGAAGTTTGACAAGACTATGGTAAATTTGAAGGAGTACTTTCCAGTGCTGTTGTATCAGATTTCTTTATGTTCTCAGGGGTTTCAGGTTTTTGTCCATACGCTGTTCAATTAATTCTCAACTCTTTTTAATGAAGCTGATGCCATTTAGAAACGTACATCATAATGGTGTTTATTCCTACCAAAACTTTTTAATTTCCTTATTCTTGTTTTAGTACTGCCTCAATAATGTATTTCTACTACAAATCCTGTCTTGTACACAGTTGCTCGTTGTAGATAGTCACTTGGTCTTGACCAGGGGACCTTGTATTATATTGTATCTCCCCAGAAGGAAAATTATATCACGTTAATTATCATTATTGTTTTATTGCCCAGCCCTAATACAACACTTAGTTATCTCCCTCTCCCCTCTCCCCTCTCAGGTCGATGGATTTGCCAGTGCTGGTGGGGGACCTAAAGCTGGTCATCAACGAACCAAAGCGCTTGCCCCTGTTTGACGCCATCCGACCGCTCATCCCGCTCAAACACCAGGTGGAGTACGACCTGCTCACCCCCAAGAGGTCGCGGTGAGTACCGCATACAGTAGACTTATGTCCTGGCTCTGGTGTTTATCTGTATCACGTATGTGCCTACGCAAAAGAAACAACCCACAAGGAATATTTAATCACACCATAATATCCCTGAGCATCCCCGTGCTTGTCTGGATGTTCTTTATTTCCCTCACTAAATCTCACATAGTCGTGCATCCTGCTGTCATCCTGTTTAATGTGTTCTTCTCCCTCCTGATTGTGCAGGAAGCTGAAAGAGGTGCGCTTGGATCGGACACATCGTGAGGGACTTGGTCTGAGTGTCCGAGGAGGCCTGGAGTTCGGCTGTGGTCTCTACATATCACAGATTGTCAAAGACGGTCAGGCTGGGAATGTTGGCCTTCAGGTACATAAGTACACAAGTTTTCCAGTTTTTAAATTTTGTCTATGTTACTACATGTTTTTCATATATCTAAACTATTATGTAAATTGGGCTTTTAGTTAAAGTACAAAAGAGCTAAATGTAGAATACTTATTTTTTACTAGTTTTAATATGGTACTAAACATTTTTGCAATCAGTTACTTCATTATACATGTATGTATACACTGTTAGTATACTGTATTTCGTTAGAGTATTATAATATTTTACTTAATCAATATATTCATTAAGGTGAAAGACCTTAAAAAGAACTGTAATGATTTTCTGTGGCAAAGTGTCTCAGTCTCAGTGTCTTAGGCATCAGAATCCACTAGGTGGGGTTAAGCACCATGTTTTGAAACTCTCACAGAGCTTGCACGTCTGTCACGAATGATCCAGTTTAAACTCTAAAAACTGTTTAGATTGATGCTTTAATGCAGTTTAGACAGAATGGCCACTTTGCGTCTTTGAGTCGTTGTGTATTATGACAGACTTTAGTAACAGGTAATTATGGAATTGTTAGAGAAACATAATTACTTTTATTAAACTGTTCTACATTCACGGGGATACTGTAATACTGTATGTAGCAGTATGCATTATTACCTTCTAAAAGTCAGGTTGAATAGGTTAACTTCAAATGTATTTCATTCAGCATTCTCATTCACACTAATCAAGTTTTTCACAAATCACTATATAATGTAATACAATTACTGTATCCTTTTCAAATATGTAGTCTATTATATATTGCATCAACAAACCAAGATCAAGGAGATTAAGGCATTTATTTATTTGTTTTTTTTAAATAGGGGCCGTAGAGATAATCATTGTTACCCACAGATAACGGATATGATGGATATAGGATGACTAGCTGGAGCCAGTTACCTACAGTGAAACAATGAGTTGATAAAACGGGATCAGGATAAAAACAACAGGACAGATAAAACTACATGCAGTGTGTAGTGTCTCTGTGTGTGTTGCACATGACAGTGTAAACATTGACATATGTGTGTGTGACTGTAAATATGAATACAGTATGTAAGCACAGATTTGACAAATGAATCTAACAATCCAGTCAAAAGCGGTTCAGTGTCTTTGTTGTTGAGCTTCCTCTGGAAAAGGCTAAAACATGTAAATATATATAGATCACACAGATCAATAGATAGATAGAATTGGTGGCTGGTATATTCAACAGCCAGGGGTGTAAACAGTTGGAGTAGCAGTAAAATTATTAGTGATCTGGCTTCATATATTGAAAGTGAAGGTGTGTCATTCTTAATTTCCCATCCTGTGTTGATTTATAGGTTGGTGATGAGATTGTGCGCATTAATGGATACTCCATCTCCTCCTGCATCCACGAGGAGGTCATCAGTCTCATCAAGACAAAGAAGACCGTGTCGCTCAAAGTCAGGCGTACGTGTCAAACACAAACTCAAAATCAACAGCAGCAGCATGATTGATGTGGATGAAAGTGGATATTGTTTAACGTCAATGGAATAATTTATTTGGTTTGGGTTTTTTTTCATCTGTGCAGATGTGGGGATGATCCCAGTGAAAAGGTAAGATCATTAATATGGTAATATAGTTTTCATTGGTTTATTTAGTGTTGCTATATGGAAAATTTGATATGGGGAGTGAGGGGCTGTGATGACATTACATTTCATTCCTTTAGCTCATCAGATGAACCCCTCAAGTGGCAGTTTGTCGACCAGTTTGTGTCTGAGTCAGGGGTAGGAGAAACATTTAGTGTTTTCTTCGTGCCGTTTTTCAATGTCAAAAGTTCTCACATCAGCAGAAAAGCCTTTTTAATTTAAATTCTTTATTTCTGTACTTGCCCAGGAGAAAAAAAGCAGCATTGCAGGCTTGGCGTCCATTGGAGGCAAAGAAATCAAGGAGAAGAAGGTTTTCCTCAGCCTCGTGGGTGCCAAAGGCATGGGCATTAGCATCTCCAGTGGTCCAACCCAGAAACCTGGTATCTACATCAGTAACGTCAAGCCGGGCTCCCTTGCTGCAGAAGTTGGACTTGAGGTGAATGACCAGAACACCACCTGAAATTATGAAACTCTTAAACCTGCCTGCTGTGAACTACATCTGTCTTATCCCAAAATCTAGGTTGGAGACCAGATTGTGGAAGTGAACGGGGTAGAATTCACCAACATGGACCACAAAGAGGTGAATTTTGCTTAATTGAATTATTTTTCCACTTGCAACCGTAACAGCTGAACTCCAAAGTCATTTTTGTTATTATATAGATGTTGTCTTTTTTATCTGAAGCACCCACAGCCCTGTGTTCTTGTGGTGGCTGTTGAGATAAAACCGCTCATCACTGGCGGTGTTTGTTCTTCGCTTAACTAACTGAGCTGCAGAACAACAGCCAAAATAGTGTTTTACCAGCCCAAATGGTTTTGCAGTAGTAAAAATCCTTCATGGACTGTTGGTTATTTGTCAAAGAGGCTGAAAATAAAGCCTGCAGTATTTACCAGGAGTCTGTGATAATTTCACACCATAATAAATACATACTTTACACAGATCAGGTCTTTCTAAGAGGCTGTTGTAGTACCTTTAATTTATCCAAAACAAATGCATTATTTGAAGTTTTCTGTTTCCAGGCTGTGAGAGTCCTGAAGAGCAGCAGGAGTCTGACAATTACTGTTCTGACAGGAGCTGTAAGTACACTATTTACTATATTATGTTTAATACAGATTAGTAGTAATTTATAGAGCGCTCAATGTTCTCTTTTGCAGGTCCAACCCCAGAACTCGGTCTGAACAGTGTTTTTTCTCATATAACTCTTGTGAGTAATGTTGAACTCACTGGAAGACACTACTGAGTTTAAGA
>NW_025739514.1:0-3736 GCF_021292245.1 Micropterus dolomieu
CTGACATGCACTGTGAGCTGGAAGGTCTTATATAGACAGGTGTGTGGCTTTCCTAATCAAGTCCAATCAGTATAATCAAACACAGCTGGACTCAAATGAAGGTGTAGAACCATCTCAAGGATGATCAGAAGAAATAGACAGCACCTGAGTTAAATATGAGTGTCACGGCAAAGGGTCTGAATACTTATGACCATGTGATATTTCAGTTTTTCTTTTTTAATAAATTTGCTAAAATTTCTACATTTCTGTTTTTTTCTGTCAAGATGGGGTGCTGAGTGTACATTACTGAGAAATAAAATGAACTTTTTTGATTTTTGGAAAATGGCTGCAATGAAACAAAGAGTGAAAAATTTAAAGGGGTCTGAATACTTTCCGTACCCACTGTATATATGTGTAACGTTGTTCTTCCATTCCATATTTATTATATTTGTACATTTATTTATTTATGTTGACTGTATGATTGTCTACGTGTAGCACCTTATCACCACAGCAAATTCCTCGTATGTATAAAACACTACTTGGCAATAAAGCTCCTTCTGATTCTGTGATTTTAAACTAGTCAACCTTTTTTCTCAGGGGTCCTACTCTTTTCTAGAGATCATTTTCCAGGACATTTTCAGTGATGATAGTTGATAGCTGATATGACAGACAGAGATGTCATGTCATACACTAATACACAAAATTAGAGTCCTGTACTTCCTTCCAAACATGACACATGTCAGACATGTCTATCACTTCCTTCCAGACCATTCATAGTCTTTTTAAACTTTCTTAATCTGTGTGTGTGTGTGTGTGTGTGTGTGTGTGTGTGGTTTAGTAGTGAAAGGAAAAACATGCAACATGGGGAAAAGTCGTGTGGAGGGAAAAAGATGAGATCTTCTGAACTAGTGGTAGTCACAATAGAGTCAGTCATTTCTTGGAGACTGGGTAAAATTGAAAATTATGATGAATTATGATTTTTCGCTTTTCCTTTAGTGGCCCTCCAAGCCAACAGAGGGAGCCAGCACGGGTCAACGGCCAGGAGGTTCGCTTCTTCACCCCAGTTAGACGCTCAGTGCGAATTGAGAGAGCCTCACTCCAATACCCTGCGTCCCTCCAGGACCATGATCTCTGCGTGGCCTCCTACAATGACCTGATCTCCGAGGAGGATCATGAGAAAAGTGAAGAGCAGAAGGGTATGGAAACCAGCCCGTCTTCAAAGAACACGCCCATGTATGTCTACAGACAGAACGAAGCGCTTAAAGACAAAGTGCTAGTCCAGCTAGTCTGCGGTGAAGACTTTTAGCCTTATGTCCACTTCATCTCCACCAGTTTTTATTCGAGACAAAACTTAGATGATCAGCATGTGTCACTGTTTTCATGGCAAGGAGTTAAAAGTCAAATTTATTCTGCATACTTTGGTGTAAGCTCTCACTTGTTTTCCCTGAAAAGAAAGTGAGTTTTAACCTTGTAAAGATGGAACCTGATATACTGTATATAAGTTATGGAGACGTTATTGGGTTTATCCTTTTGTTGACCGGTATTATTTTATTCCTAATGTGTACATAGTGATGTAAAATAAATGTCTGCTTTTTTAAACCTATATACTGTATATACCTTCTTTTCACCAATTTTAATCCTTATCTGGCATGTGGGCTCTCCTATACAGCAACAGCCAATATAAACCAAGCACTCTTGAAAAACAAGATCCAGAATCAGCTGTAGTTTTGGGAAGCTGTGCATGCCTAGTTGGTAGAGTTGTATTAGGTGTCAGCAATCTGGAATTTCACAACCATTATACTAACAGAAAATGCAGGGCTAATTTTATAGATGTCTTACCGAAACCAACTATGACATGACATGAAACTTTGTAAAAAGGGTTTCACCACACCTATAAATTGCTCATACACGTATGTATTCGAGCTAAAAGGGGAAGAAACAATTCTTTTGCCAAGTATGTAGGTTGTGAATCATTCATGCAGGTATTGCGTGTGTTTGCTTCAAGAAGACATGACTAAACACCCCTGAGGATAATAAAGCGTCGAGAAATGACTAAAATGGCATGGCTCTGGCAGATATTAATCTCTCTCCTTATCTTTTTAACATCCATTCGATACAAAACAGATTATGAAATACTGTAATAAGATAAGGCACACAATCTTGGCAGGACATCCAATAACCGTTAGCAGGTTTGTTTTCAAGCTTTTTATCATGACAAAAAAATGTGTGTACTGTGATGGGGTTTTTTTCAGCAAGGCACATTTATTTGTATAGCACATTTCAACAACAAGACAATTCAAAGTGCTTCACATAAAACATAAATAAAATAAAGCAAAGCAAAATAAAGACATTTAAATACAATTTAAAAAATAGAAAATAAAAACAAGATAAAACCGGAGTTACAGTTACAGTCTTTGATATAAATCAAAAGCCTCAAACCTGATTTACTAGTTTCAGCAGACCTGATGTTTTCTTGGAGTTTGTTCCAGATATATGGTGCATAAGGACTGAACGTTGCTTCTCCATGTTTAGTTTTGACTCCGGGGACAGAAAGCACACCTGTCCCTGATGGCCTGAGAGGTCTGGATGGTTCATAACGTAGCAGAAGATCAGAAATGTAATTTGACCCTAAACCATTCAGTGCTTTATAAACCAACAGTAATATCTTAATAAATTCTTTGACAGACAGGAAGGCAGTGTTAAGACATCAGAACCGGAGTGATGTGACCCACTTTTTTGGTCTTTGTGAGGACTCCAGCAGCAGAATTGTGAACAGTCTATGATTCTGAATCAGCTTTTTTAGGGAGACCTGTAAAGATTGCATTATAATAATCCAGTCAACTGAAGACATGCAGTTTTTCCAGATCCTGCTAGGACATACACTACCGTTCAAAAGTTTGGGGTCACATTGAAATGTCCTTATTTTTGAAGGAAAAGCACTGTACTTTTCAATGAAGATAACTTTAAACTAGTCTTAACTTTGAAGAAATACACTCTATACATTGCTAATGTGGTAAATGACTATTCTAGCTGCAAATGTCTGGTTTTTGGTGCAATATCTACATAGGTGTATAGAGACCCATTTCCAGCAACTATCACTCCAGTGTTCTAATGGTACAATGTGTTTGCTCATTGGCTCAGAAGGCTAATTGATGATTAGAAAACCCTTGTGCAATCATGTTCACATATCTGAAAACAGTTTAGGTCGTTACAGAAGCTACAAAACTGACCTTCCTTTGAGCAGATTGAGTTTCTGGAGCATCACATTTGTGGGGTCAATTAAACGCTCAAAATGGTCAGAAAAACAGAACTTTCATCTGAAACTCGACAGTCTATTCTTGTTCTTAGAAATGAAGGCTATTCCATGCGAGACATTGCTAAGAAATTGAAGATTTCCTACAACGGTGTGTACTACTCCCTTCAGAGGACAGCACAAACAGGCTCTAACCAGAGTAGAAAAAGAAGTGGGAGGCCGCGTTGCACAACTGAGCAAGAAGATAAGTACATTAGAGTCTCTAGTTTGAGAAACAGACGCCTCACAGGTCCCCAACTGGCATCTTCATTAAATAGTACCCGCAAAACACCAGTGTCAACATCTACAGTGAAGAGGTGGCTGCGGGATTCTGGGCTTCAGGGCAGAGTGGCAAAGAAAAAGCCATATCTGAGACTGGCCAATAAAAGAAAAAGATTAAGATGGGCAAAAGAACACAGACATTGGACAGAGGAAGACTGGAAAAAAGTGTTGTGGACGGATGAA